>NC_048582.1:49085189-49385189 GCF_013265735.2 Oncorhynchus mykiss
TAGTAGTAGTAGTAGTAGTAGTAGCACCAATAATAGTAGTAGTAGCACTAATAATAGTAGTAGTGGTAGTAGTAGTAGAGGTAGTAGTAGAGGTGGTAGTAGTAGTCGTAGTGGTAGAGGTGGTAGTAGTAGTCGTAGTAGTAATAGACAGTAGTAGTAATAGTAGTAGTGGTAGTTGGAGTGGTAGTAGCAGTAGTATTAGTAGACAGTAGTAGTAGTAATAAGAGTAGTAGTAGTAGACAGTAGTAGTAGTAGACAATAGTAGTAGAAGCAGTAGTAGTAGTAGTAGTAATAGCAGTAGTAGTAGAAGTAGTAGTAATAGTAGTAGTAGACAGCATAGAAGTAGTACTAGTAGTAATAGTAATAAGACAGTAATAGTAGTAGTAGTAGTAGTAGACAGTAGTAGTGATAGTAGTAGTAGCATACAGTATTAGTAGTAGGAGTAGTAGACAGTAGTAGTAGTGATAGTAGAAGTAGCAGACAGTTGTAGAGATAGTAGTAGTAGTAGTAGTAGTAGTAGTAGTAATAGACAGTGCTAGTAGTATCAGTAGTAGTATTAGCAGCAGCAGCAGTAGTAGTAGTAGTAGTAGTAGTAATAGTAGTAGTAGTAGTAGTAGTAATAGACAGTAGTAGTAGTGGTAGTAGTAGTAGTAGGAGTAGTAGTAGTAGTAGTAGTAGTAGTAGTAGGAGTAGTAGTAGTAGTAGTGGTAGAGGTAGTAGTAGTAGTAGTAGTAACAGACAGTAGGGGTAAAATTAGTAGCACTAATAATAGTAGTAGTAGTAGTAGTAGCACTAATAATAGTAGTAGTAGTAGTAGTAGTAGTAGTAGTAGCACTAATAATAGTAGTAGTAGTATTAGTAGTAGTAGTAGCAGTAGTGGTGGTGGTAGTAGTAGTAGTAGTAGTAGTAGTAGCAGACAGTAGGAGTAAAATTAGTAGCACTAATAATAGTAGTAGTAGTAGTAGCACTAATAATAGTAGTAGTGGTAGTAGTGGTAGTAGTAGTCGTAGTAGTAATAGACAGTAGTAGTAATAGGAGTAGTGGTAGTTGTAGTGGTAGTAGCAGTAGTATTAGTAGACAGTAGTAGTAGTAGTAGTAGTAGTAGTAGTAGTAGTAGTAGCACCAATAATAGTAGTAGTAGCACTAATAATAGTAGTAGTGGTAGTAGTAGTAGTAGTAGTAGTAGAGGTGGTAGTAGTAGTCGTAGTGGTAGAGGTGGTAGTAGTAGTCGTAGTAGTAATAGACAGTAGTAGTAATAGTAGTAGTGGTAGTTGGAGTGGTAGTAGCAGTAGTATTAGTAGACAGTAGTAGTAGTAATAAGAGTAGTAGTAGTAGACAGTAGTAGTAGTAGACAATAGTAGTAGAAGCAGTAGTAGTAGTAGTAGTATTAGCAGTAGTAGTAGAAGTAGTAGTCATAGTAGTAGTAGACAGCATAGAAGTAGTACTAGTAGTAATAGTAATAAGACAGTAATAGTAGTAGTAGTAGTAGTAGACAGTAGTAGTGATAGTAGTAGTAGCATACAGTATTAGTAGTAGGAGTAGTAGACAGTAGTAGTAGTGATAGTAGAAGTAGCAGACAGTTGTAGAGATAGTAGTAGTAGTAGTAGTAGTAGTAGTAGTAATAGACAGTGCTAGTAGTATCAGTAGTAGTATTAGCAGCAGCAGCAGTAGTAGTAGTAGTAGTAGTAATAGACAGTAGTAGTAGTAGTAGTAGTAGTAGTAGACAGTAGTAGTATTAATATTAGTAGTAGTAGTAGTAGTAGTAATATTAGTAGCCGTTAGTAGTAGTTGTAGTAGTAGTAATAGACAGTAGTAGTAGTAGTAGTAGTAGTAGACAGCAGTAGTAGTAGAAGTAGTTGTATAAAGTATAGTCATAGCAGTAGTACTAGTGGTAGTAGTAGTAGACATCAGTAGTTCTAGTAGACATTAGTAGTGATAGTAGTAGTGGCAGAAGGTAGTAGTAGTAGTAGTAGTAGTAGTAGTAGTAGCAGTAAACATTAGTAGTAGGCATTAGTAGTAGTAGTAGTGGTGGTAGTAGACATAAGTAGTAGTAGTAGTTGTAGTAATAGTAGCAATAGTAGTAGTAATAGAAGTAGTAATAGAGGTAGTAGTAGTGATAGTAGTAGTAGTAGACAGTAGTAGTAATAGTAGTAGTGGTAATAGACAGTATTAGTAGTAGTAGTAGTAGTAGTTGTAGTAGTAGTAGTAGTAGCAGTAGTAGTAGCAGTAATAATAATAGTAGTAGTAGTAGTTGTAGTGGTACATGTATCAATAGTAATAGTCTGATTAGTGTTGATAATAGCAGCAGTAGAAGTTTGTAACTGTTGCAACAGTATTAAGGTTTTGGCTGATTAAGCAGTGGTGAAGAGATCAGCCTCTAAGAGAAGTACAGTACCAGTCATCTTGTCCATGCCTCAGCCCTACCTACGCTCCTTAGCCCCTCAGGCGACAGCAGGCCTTTCACTCCCCCTGCTCTGCTCCCTGTGGAGCTGCTGTAGCGCTCTGGGGAGGAGGGAGGAGGGGAGGGAAGGAGGAAGGGCGAGAGGGAGGGAGCTCAGAGGCTAACCTGAGAGAGATCTGGAAGAGGTAAGCAGGAAGTGAGCCTGGATGGCTGAGTGGGCCTGGAGGCCTTACGGGCAGACAGCGAGCCTAATCCCCACCGGACCCTCTACTAATTGGAGCTACAGTACCAGCCTAAAACTGTTCTGAGAGAGGAGGGATGGTTGGCGATAGAGGGATGGACACAGGGAGGAACGGAGTGGACATATAGAAGGAGAGCCCGGGGGTGGGAGGGAGAGGAGGAGGGAATATAAAAATAGAGCTGGGCAGATTAAGGACCATCTGAAAGCGGGGCAGGGGATCAGAAAATTCTTCCTGCGTGCCAGCTACTGTAGCGCTGTACTGTAGCGCTGTGCTGTAGCGCTGTACTGTAGCGCTGTGCTGTAGCGCTGTGCTGTAGCGCTGTGCTGTAGCGCTGTGCTGTAGCGCTGTGCTTGTAGCGCTGTGCTTGTAGCGCTGTGCTGTAGCGCTGTGCTGTAGCGCTGTGCTGTAGCGCTGTACTGTAGCGCTGTGCTGTAGCGCTGTGCTGTAGCGCTGTGCTGTAGCGCTGTGCTGTAGCGCTGTGCTGTAGCGCTGTGCTGTAGCGCTGTGCTGTAGCGCTGTGCTGTAGCGCTGCGCTGTAGCGCTGCGCTGTAGCGCTGCACTGTAGCGCTGCACTGTAGCGCTGTATTGTAGCACTGCGCTGTTACTGTGCTGCCCAGTCCTTAGAGCACAACGACCAGCACTGGGCTCTGAGTGACAATAGTAGGTTTAGAGCCAGGCCTCTTCCCACCCACTACTACCACACCATGCCAGATGGAAGGAGGACAGACACCTTTGGGAGAGCACGGCTCCGTCAGAGAGAGCTGAGGCCAGGTGAGGCGAGGAGAAACCTTTGGGAGCGCACAGCTCCATAACACCTGAGAAGGAGAGCTGAGAAACAGGCCTCGTCATCACAGCTAAAGACAGACACACCTGGCACTGTGTCTCTGGAGAGACCATTACTTCACTACTCTATACCATCAGATCTATGTTCAAATTGAGGTTAACATGTTTCAGCTGATGCAATGGTTGAGGAATACAAACATCTATAAAAACATGGCTAGGAGTGATACCACTGGCATTTTGAGGGTATAATTATACCAGTACAGATGACTCCAAAAAATCAATGTAACAAAATACCAAATGGACAGCTCCAGAATGCTTTTCCCTTTCCAGGAGACCCTCATCTTATATTATCTCTTAGTAACGATCGCTTTTGCTTTTAAAAAGAAAGAAATCCGTTGATCGAAGGCTCCATCTGCCAATGGGCTTTGGTAAAACATTACGCCCAAAGAATGTCATGTCTTATCATTTTACCCTTCCTCCCAATCCTGGGTGTTTGCTGTGTACACAATCAATCATCAACCATGTCACAGGCTAATTGTTCCCAATGTCTCTGAGAGGAGAAACCTGATCTCTACAACGAGGCACAACACAAAGGCACTGCTTCATAAACTCAAACACGATAACTCCACCCACAGAAAGAGAGATTATGTTATTTCAGCGCGTACAAATAGCTCTCTACTTCAAAACTAAATGGATAAAATGTATTGTTCTTCTTCAGACTGTCAACTCAATGAAACACATTAAAATGTGTCAAGAATTTAATCTTCCTTGAAAATGGTTTGCAAATGTCAAATTCACACTCTCACACCTTGGAGAGGCTCAGCTATTTGGTATTTCTCACACTGCTCTTGTTAGTCATACACTGTTAATAAAGCAATCAGAAACACACAGACACACGGACACATACACACAAACAAACACACATACACACACAAACACACTCCTCTCGTGCTCTGTTAGCCTGGCACACTGGGTCTGCTCATTACTACAATGCCAAGCTACCAGTTGCTAAGGAGACCTGTGGGAGAGGGAGGGTTCCTGTTGCCATGGTAGCAAGCCTGCTTCCTGCCAACTATCTTCCCCCATGAGACCTGACCAATAGTAGATGGAGAGAAAGAAAGGAGGGAATACAGAGGGAGGGAATAAAGAGTAGAGAATAAAGTAAAGAGAGAGAGAGGCTGGGGGTGGTTATGGTTTAAGATGTTGAAAGAGAGAGCTGTGAAGATGGCTGCAGGAACGAGGTTGTCGGGGGGGGGGAAGAGACGGGAGGCTGAAATAAATAACGCCAAAGTGAAAATTGATGAGGTGAAAAAGAGGGAGACACTGAAAGAGCCTTTTGAAAGACCCAGTGTTGTGTTCCTCTGTCAGCTGGTGATCAACATGGCTGCCGAGTCCACCACAACCAGTTCCAGGCACTCAAGACGACACTACAACCACACAAACACATTGCCATGTCCTGGGGTGAACCTAGATCTGACAGAGCTTTGGAGTAGGACTCACACAACACAGAACACATCCGTCAGGGAAAACTCTGCCTTGTCGAGTCTGAGTGGTGTAATAAACAAAGGAATAAGAGAGGCAGAAGAGATAAAGAGGAAGAGAGAGGGGGTGAAGAGAGGGAGAAGAGGGTTAAACTGATTGGAAAGGCATGGGAGGGCCAGGTGGAGGGTTACATGGAAAGGGTCATGCAATGCGAAGAGAGAGAGAACTCCTCTCTGTCTCAACATTCAAATAGCCTTATTGGGCTGAAATAAGACATTATTGTTTCCATCCTCTCTCTCTCTTCTTTCACTGGGTCTCTCATTCAATTATTCTTCTCACTGCTTACGACTCACAACAGGAGGCAGACAATGCGTTTTGGTATGTACATTTTTAAAAAATGCATTCCTGCAGAAGAGAATGAGATAGAGAGACTACAATAGACTTTTATTTAACTAGGCAAGTCAGTTAAGAACATATTCTTATTTACAAGGACGGTGTTCAGGGGCAGAACGACAGATCTTTACCTTGTCAGCTCGGGGATTCGATCTAGCAACCTTTCGGTTACTGGCCCAACGCTCTAACCACTAGGCTACCTGCCACCCCAATATCCTACAATAGAGACTACAATAAACTAAAATAGAGACTACAATAGACTACGATAGACTACAATAGAAGCTACAATAGAGACTATAATATATTACAATAGAGACTATAATATATTACAATAGAGATTATAATAGACTACAATAGAGACTACAATGGGAACTACAATACAGATTACAATAGATTACAATAGAGACTACAATAAATTTGATTTGATTTATTAGGATCCCCATTAGCCAATGGAGACAGCTAATCTTACTGGGGTCTGACACATAATACGATTTTTTTTATTTAACTAGGCAAGTCAGTTAAGAACAAATTCTTATTTACAATGACGGCCTAGGAACAGTGGGTTAACTGCCTTGTTCAGAAGCAGAACGACAGAATTTTACCTTGTCAGCTCAGGGATTCAATCTAGCAACCTTTCGGTTACTGGCCCAACGCTCTAACCACTAGTCTACCTGCCGCCCACTAGGCTACCTGCCGCCAAATACATTACAGACTAAATACTTTACAATTTACGTACATTTAAAAATAGAGACCACAATAGAGACTAAAATGGACACTACAATAGAGACTAGAACATATTACAATAGACCACAATAGAAACTACAATAGAAACTACAATAGAGACTACAATAGAAACTACACTAGACTACAATAGAGACTACAACATAGACTATAGTAGATTACTATAAAGACTACAATAGATACCAGAGGTGTGGACTCAAGTTACGTGATTTGGACTCGAGTCAGACTCAAGTCACAAATATGATGACTTGCAACTCGACTTTGACTTTAACACCAATGACTCGTGACTTGACTTGGACTTGAGCCTTATGACTCGACCTGACTTGATACCCTCCTCAAGCCCAAATATTAAAAATGATGCCGTTAAAAAAAAGGGTTCAGCGAATCAACTCTTCATTTAACGGATTACAGTTTGATTCGGACAGGAGCCAATCAAATTGTGCCAGTTGAGAAAAACTTGTGTGTGGCAGTGCAGAGGAACGTCGAGGAGTGAATTCAGATGGAGCCCTTGGAAAGATGATCCCCAAACGTATTATTTTCGGATACTTGCAAAACATGCGGGAAGAAAATTACAGACGGAGGCGCAACAATTTCCAACTTTGTTCGACATTTGAGGCTGCACAAAGAACGGTAAGTCGTGGCTAATAGAGCCAACAGCTATATATTTATAACTTTACTATTGTAGCATGTAGGCTAACGTAATGTTAAATCAATGAGCCTCCACACAGTCAGTCAGTGCGGGAACGTGATCGTTGCAAGATTGAGCTACAACTGGCTACGCAGTTGGTAGCCTAAATCCTGCCTGATGTTACTGCTGTTCCTTAAACCATTGACATACGTCAATACGTGTGTGTGTGTGTGTGTGTGTATATATGTGTGTGTGTGTGTGTGTGTGTGTGTGTGTGTGTGTGTGTGTGTGTGTGTGTGTGTGTGTGTGTGTGTGTGTGTGTGTGTAAGGTTGGGTGATTGTGTATAGCGATCCTGAATAGTCGATCACTATTGGGGGGTCTTTCTCATGGCTACCAATGTATTTCCATGGAAATATAACGTTTATTTGGAAAGTAATAATATGTAGATATTTTTAAAAGCCTTCATGATTTACGTAAATGTAATATACTAACTATTACTCTTGTTAAAAATATGAAATGGTATTACATTTGGTGAAGAGCACATCATGACTTGTTTAGGACTCGAAACTCAAATTTAGGACTTGAGACTTGACTTGATACATGACAGTCTTGACTTGAGACTTGACTCGGACTTGCCTGTCTTGATTTGGGACTTGACTTAGGACTTGAGTGGTAAGACTTGAGACTTACTTGTGACTTGTAAAACAATGACTTGATCCCACCTCTGATAGATACTATACTAGACTGAAATATAGACTAAAATAGAGACTACACTAGACTACAATAGAGACTATAATACACCCCAATGGAGAGTGCAATAGAGACTATAATAGACTGAAATAGAGACTACAATAGAGACTACAATAGAGACTATAATAGACTGAAATAGAGACAACAATAGGCCAACTTATTTCTTTAAGTCTTCTTACCATCCTAACACCACCACCACCACCACCACCACCACCACGCATACCCAAACATGTACGCACTAAAGCACACACACACATACACTCAGCATTGCATGCACACATGCAAACACACACAAACATGCTCACACACTGTACCAAACCAATCAAAGATCTCCCTCTCTTTCTCTTCTTCTTTCTGGTTGTTTCTCATTGCCAGGGAATGTGGCGTTTGTCTCGTTCTCACAGACTCTCCCCTCCTCTACCCTCCTGCCATGGTCCCCTCCTCTCATCCCCCTCTCCCGATCTGATTCTTGTCTGTTCATTCCACTCGTTCAGACACACAGACTGCCTTTATTGACTTATTCATGCATGAGTTTGTTTCAGGGGCAGAGCTCCTGTCTGCAAGGCTGACAATCAGACATCCCCTGTCCCCAACCCTTTAACCCTCGGGTCCCCCACCCCTATACACACACACAGACAACAGCCCCCAACCCCCGCACCTCAGCATGGCACTGGGAGAGTGTGAGGTTCACTTGGGGTTCTCTCTCTCTCTCTTTCTCTCTCTCTCTCTCTCTCTCTCCCAACCCAGCTCCTCCTCTTCTCTTCTCCTCCTCTCCTACTCCCCTTCATCTCTACCTCTACCCATTCCTTCTCTCTCTCTCTTTGTCAATCTCTCTCTCTCTCTGGTGAGGATCCGAGGATAAGGGGAATGGGAAGAGGAAGGGATGCCCACAGTTCCTGGAACAAAGACATCCCAATTAAGTCAGTTTGAGTTAGGGTCTGAGTGGCGGCACCGTGCGAGAGAAGGGGGGAGCTGAGGAGAGAGAGATGGAGAGAGAGAATGGAAGAGAGATGGAGAGAGAGCGGAAGAGAGAAAATGAGAGAGAGGGAATGGGAGGAGAGGAGACATACAGAGTCTAACGAGAAAAGAGGTGAAAAGAGAAGAAGAAGAAGAAGAAGAGCAGTCACTTTGTAGCGGAAGCGGGTCGACTAGTTTTTAGCTCCTCAATGGGAGACTATGAAATATTAATAAGTTGCTCCAGCCATATACTTCAGAGAATCACACACACACACACACAAACTTCAGAGGCCCATGGTAAAACTGAACGTCTAATGAGACCAGCCTCATGAATTGCTAATGGAGATGCTGGAATGTTTGTGTGCATGTGTGCATGTGCGTGTGCCTGTGTGTGTGTGTGTGTGTGTGTGTCATTGGGGGGGGGGGTCATTGGTAACAGAGGGGTGGAGTATAGATGAATGTTCAAGTCTATTCAAAGGGTAGACGAGAGAACTTAATTAAAGGCTATAGAAGTTCTATCTGTCATATTCCTATTCCTTAGAATACAATTTTACAATTTTAAAGTGGAAAGGACACATTTTAGAAACATTTTTAAACCTCAATTATACACTACAAGTTTGCAACAACAGGGTGATCCAATTAAGATCCTATATCTGTAGTATCACTGATAGGCTTCTAATAATTTATACAGTCCTACATAAAGTAAAATGGAAATGTATCCTCCATTCATTAAAAATGTGAGTTTCTGTTTCAACCAAAAAATCTACTGATCTAGTTATACTGTTATAAAATCCATTCCAGCTTCATTCCCAACTGTATATATCACACATACTGCTCACAAAGTCTACAAACGGTTGTTCTACTTTCACAGCTACAGAGCAGTACAGTACCCCAGAGAGAGAGAGAGAAACAGCAAGCGGGAGACAGAGATAGAGACAGAGATAGAGAGAGGGACGGAGATAGAGACAGAGAGACAGCGAGAGAGAGACAGAGAGAGGCCACCGAGGTCTTGCGTAACACTGACTAATGGGTGGGCTGGAACCATCAGCTGAGGGAGTGTGACCGTGGGATTGTGTGTGTGTGTGTGGTGTGTACTGGGACCATGGGGGAACCCAGAGGTGTAGCCCTGTGTGAGAGCATTGCTCACTGACCTCCTTCTTAACCTCTCTTCCCCTGGCGAGATGACACCGAGACACTGGTGAGACACGCGGGACAGTGTGTGTGTGTGTATGTATGTATGTATGTATGTATGTATGTATGTATGTATGTATGTATGTATGTATGTATGTATGTATGTATGTATGTATGTATGTATGTATGTGTGTGTGTGTGTGTGTGTGTGTGTGTGAGTAACCAGACTGAAAGTTGTGAGAAATACTCTGAGAGGTTTTCTACAAAGCTCTGGGTTCTGTAGTATGTTCATCTTTCTCCTAATATTTCTTAAAGGTTAAATGAAGGTTAAATGAAAATGATCCTAATGTATTTATTATTAGACAAGTGTGTGTAAATGGGATGTTGTGTGAGAAGACCAGTGCTGCCATGTATGTGAAAATATGTTTGCATGTGTCATCTGCTGTTTACATCTCTGTTTACATGTGAAAGATTGGGTGAGATTTGTCTATTGTAGATCTATCAGTGCAATGCTTGGGTGGTGAAGCGAGTTGGCATGCACTCGGTATGTGACTATGTGTGTGCATCACATGAATTTAAATATGTAGGATAAACGTGTGTGTGTGTGTGTGTGTGTGTGTGTGTGTGTGTGTGTGTGTGTGTGTGTGTGTGTGTAGGGGCGGTCACAGCCTTTCCGCCTGAGTGGGGCTGTCAGTGGACATTAGTCAGGCAGGCAGAGGCAGGCGGAACACATCATTAGTAGAGAGAGACACAGGGAGAGAGAGGAAGAGAGAGAGTGAGAGAGAGCTAGTGAGAGAGTGAGCGAGCGAGCGAGCGAGAGAGATGAAGAGAGACAGAGGAGACGGAGAGAGAAAGGGAAGGTAGGGAGAGCGAGAGAGCGAGTGAAAGAGAGCTAGTGAGAGAGAGAGAGACAGAGAGAGAGAGAGACAGAGGAGATGGAGAGAGAAAGGGGAGGTAGGGAAAGAGAGGGAGAGGGGGGTGGAGAGATAGAGCTAGAGAGAGATAGGGAATCAGGGAAAGAGATATAGAAGGAAAGGCAGAGGGAGAGAGCGTGAGCGAGGTGACAGAGCAGAGGACTAAGGAAGAGGCACAGAGCCTCTTTATATCCCTCTTGAGAACATTACACAGACAGCTCTGTCACATAGCTCTGCCACACAGCTCTGTCACACAGCTCTGTCACACAGCTCTGTCACACAGCTCTGTCACACTACGTCACAATCAAAGCAATGAATCCTCTCTCTTCTGTCTACTCCATTCCTTCTTTATTTATTGGGGACTCTTTGGTTCTGTCTTCCACCTCACTATATATTCTGGATGTTCTATGCATTCTTCTTAACAACTTAACAAAATATATATGAAAAATGCTTTTAAATACTTGTTCAGATCATGCCACCATTATACTAGAATAGCCTCCTCCTCCTCCTCTCATAATGCCACTCCCCTCTTCAGCATCCTAGCTCCCTCCTTTGTATTTTCCCTTCTCTTATTCCATCTCTTGGTCCCTGTAACTCATATTTTAGTGTGTCGTCTTATGGTGGCCACCTTCCACTCAACAACACCATTAAAGAGACAGATTAATGCCTCCATTAAATCGACCACCACGGCCGTCATCAGAGACTGAGTATATGGCTAACGGTATCAAGGATTTGATGAAGTCAGACTTAAGGTGGGCTTATAAATCAGTCACTAACAGTTGAGGAGAGGAGGGGAGGAAAGGAGAAAAGGAGAGGTAGAAAAGGAGAGAGAGGCGGACAGTTGAGACAGAGAAGAGGAAGATAGCGGAGCTATGTTGATTAGAATGCATCTTTGTGGGCTTGTTTCACAGACATACAGGTTTATACAACCATATTCCGACTTTGTATCAATTAACAAGCAATTTAGAGGAAACTGTGAAACTGAGATGATAACTTATTTTCAGTCTTCCGGCTACAGAAGTAGAGTGAAAAGGGGCAGTCCAAAAAGAGAGTAAGAGAGAGAAAAAGAGAGAGAGAAAGAAAGAGCAAGGGAGAAAGAGCGAGAGACCGAGAGAGAGGGAGAGAGAGAGGGAGAAAGAGCAAGGGAGAAAGAGTGAGAGACCGAGAGAGAGGGAGAGAGAGAGAGAGAGAAAGAGCAAGGGAGAAAGAGCGAGAGACCGAGAGAGAGGGAGAGAGGGAGGGAGAAAGAGCAAGGGAGAAAGAGCGAGAGACCGAGAGAGAGGGAGAGAGAGAGGGAGAAAGAGCAAGGTAGAAAGAGTGAGAGACCGAGAGAGAGGGAGAGAGGGAGGGAGAAAGGTAGAGAGAGAATGATAAAGAGAGAGAAAGACGGGGGAGAAAGACAGAGAGAGGGAGAAAGACAGAGAGAGGTTTGGTTCATTCAAGGCTATCAGTCGTCTTTCAGCCATCACATGTGCAGAATGATAAAGGCTCTGCGAGCTCTGAATCCTGACCTATTTTACTCAAACTACCACAAAAATACAGTTTGAGTTGCTGTCGTGCTCATGACCTCTGTCTGCCTTGTGCCCCACACCTTTCCAACCTGAAAAGCACACACTCATTAAAACTCCACAGTGTCTTAATATATTAATATCAATGAATTGTTATTAATGTTAATCTGTTCAGCCAAACCAAAAACTATTAAATGATACATGAGAGATTGCGCCTTGAATTACTTATTTTGCATTAATTTGTGTTGGATTCAACCATCATCCTAAATTAAAATAAGGTATATTAATGTGTTAAATACTGTCCTTAATAGCATACAGTCTATTTAATTGTGTAATAGCCATCTGTTTGTTGATTTGTTTTAATAGGGTGGTGAGTCGTGACTAGGTACTATTAGATATTTGGCAGTCTTCATCACGACTAGTACGTATGCTAACATGCTAACATGGGTCTTTCATTCTGATCTGCAGTGATCAGCTAAATGAGTCTGACGTACCAACTGCATACAGTAGCTCAGGCTAAACCTAGTGGAGAGCTGTGTCCTGTCCTCACCTGTCATCATGTTAGCATCGTACTACATTTTAAAGTATGTACTGCATGTACTTGGCTGTAATACTTCCTGTTCTTGGCTGTACATGACTTTTTTTTTTAAATTGTCAATACATTCAACAAATGTAATCATGGTGACGTCGACTGGGGTCAAACACGTTTCTCTATTTAACCCAAGCACATCATTTATTTAAACAGTTCCAATCATTGAGGTTTTCTTTCTCCCATCACTGCTAATCAAAGTGGCATTACAACCCTGGAATGAATCAGTAAGAGGATAAACAGTAGGCTTTGACAACGAGAGAGTATCCTGATTGATGCAGAACATCACTTGAACACGAGGCTACTTCATTGAGAATAATTAACATGAACAGTGACTAATAATGGCGTAAAAGAGTTAAGTGTTCTGGTAATGTGTCCCGTTTTTCTTCTCGACAATCTCGCCATTATTTTGCTCTCACAACGTCGTACTTGTCAGCGACAATAATTCATTTTGTCATCAGGGTACCATTTAGCGATGAAACGTGTCAACAAACAACAGTCATCAAAGCATTGGATGAATTGCCTTGTGATTCCGTTATCCTGACCACAGTATCCGCTTATAGAGACCCTGTTCAGACAACCTAGATGTACAACCCAACAGATGTTCTAAAGGGACGCAGGTAAAGAGCAGCTAGAGAACAGGAAGAACGGGCTCCCTACGTGAACAGGGTCAGAGAGGTCAAACAGCTCCTTGGGCAGTTAAGTGGTTAGTACGCTACGGTGGCCCCAGGTCAGAGGTTTAATAGCCAGAAGGTACTGTAGTAGCTAGAGAGAATGCCTCTGGGTAGTACAACTGCAACATCCAGGAGAGCTGAGCCATCCAACTTGCTGCTAGCTAGCAGCATTAACCACCCACGCACACACACAGACACACATACAAGCGCGCGCACGCACGTACGCACACACAGACACACACATACACAGTGCTGCTGTCCTCTACTGCTTACTTCCCGTCAGTCTTAGTTAGCCAGGGCCTCCGAAGGGAGAAAGCCCTTATGAAGATCTGATTAAAAATGTAAGTACCTCTAAGCACATGCCTCAGCCTCCCAGTCGATATGCTCTAATACCCGCAGGCTCTCTACTGCACCAGAAATAGGTTGTTCACCTGCTACCACTAAGATTAGTCTAATCTCAAATACCTGAGAGAGGAGATACAGTGGATCGAGATGCATGGAGGAAGTCGTTTGTATGTGCAGATGGGAATACACACTTACATGCATTCACAGAAACACATGAGCAAGTCCTGAAACCATTGAAACACACCACAGTGTAAAACACTTAGCAAAACACAGACAATAATAGAAATGCAGGAGTTCTCTAGTTGTCCATGATGCAGGTTTGACTGGCCTACAATTCCCACCAACCCAAATCAGCCATATAGTTGTCCATGATGCAGGTTTGAATGGCCTACAATTCCCACCAACCAAAATCAGCTATACAGTAGTCCATGATGCAGGTTTGACTGGCCTACAATTCCCACCAACCCAAATCAGCTATACAAGATACTGGAACAACTGAAGAGTTTGATTCAAAAACACCATACATTCATTTCAGAAAAGTTGTTAAATTAGCTTTTATTGTTTTATTAAATTATGAACGAGATTGGTGTGTTTTTTCACTATCTAATCCTGGCATTGGGTTGTCCTGTTTGGCTCAGTTGGTAGAGGATGACGCTTGTGGGTTCAATTCCATGGTGGACCAGTATGCAAAAAGTATGAAAATGTATGGACTACTTACTGTAAGTCACTCTGGATAAGAGTGAATGATGACTAAATTACTAAAATGTAAAGATGTTCAATGACATGTTCATCACTTGGTTTCATTTCAGAGAGTCAAATAATCATATTTTTTACGAAATGCTCCGCCTCAGTCTCAGAGAAATAAGTAGTACTGCTAGGTTTTGTGTTGGACACGATGGGAGACAGAGAGCTGGATTCAAGCGCAGGGCGCAGCAGGTGTTTATTGTAAAGGACCACAGAAGGAGGCAGGTAGCTGGGTCCAGGGGCAGGCAGAAGGTCATACACAGGGGGTCCAAAAGGTAACAGTACAGGCAGGGAAACGGCTAGTAACGTAGTCTGGGAGATCAGACAATAGGTTGATAACAGAAAAGTACAGGCAGGGAATAGTCAAAAGGTGTCGTTAGTGAGGCAGCCAAAACTATCATACATGGGAGGAGTAAATTACAGGGAAAAACAGAGCTCTGAATAGATGTGTGTCACAAAACAAACAATACCTCACAGTGATGGGGTGCAAAGAACTGAACTAAATAGTGTGTGATAATGACATACAGGTGTGTGAACAGGTGATCAGAATTCAGGTGACTGGGATCTGGAGAGTGAGCTGCATTCAGGGGATCTATGTGTTTGAGAGTGTGAGTTGGGTTCAGGGGATCTACGTGTTTGAGTGTGTGAGCTGGAAAGTGGGCTGGAAAGTGAGCTGCGTTCAGGGGGTCTACGTGTTTGAGAGTGGGAGTTGGAAGCAGACGTTACAGGTTTTATACAGTCAAATGTAACAAATAGCTACATACTTAAATATGCACTATGCAGAAATTGCTCCACCATTTCCTGGTTGCAAAAATTAAAGTAGTTCACCTAATTTCAGTTTATGTGACAAAACAAGCAAGTATAGTGTAGAGAATCAATGTACCATCTAAACCGATGTTCCATCAGCTGTTTGAAGCTGGTGTACAAAACCGAAAATAAAAGATGCAAAAACAAAACTTAAGAACTGGAAGTATAGATAGATCAGTTTTATGTGCGCTATCACATCTTAGATATGCTTCAATAAGAATTACAGATCTATAACACATATTTCTATGTGAATTTGGTTTGGTCGCCCCAAAAAATGACATATTGCAGCTTTAATAAAGAACTGCACAAATTATACATTTGTGACCAAATTAAATACAGTAAGTAATATGAGATCTGTATGTAAAACATTTATAATTTTCATTTTAATAATTTAGCAGATGCTCTTATCCAGAGCAACTTATAGTTAGTTAGTGCATTCATCTTAAGATGGCTAGGTGAGTCAACCACATATCACAGTCAAATATACAGTATACAAACATTCAATTCCAGCTAAACAATGGATATATAGCGTTCCGCAACAACAAAAAAATCACACACATCTAAAATCTATTAATTAGAAATCTGAGAACAGTAATATTATAAACACACATGAAGGTACACATAATCAATCATTTCTGATGAAAAAAAGAAATGTGACTCGTTTCAGGAAACTAGGCATATGTCTCAGGTCACTACTTTACAGGAGAGCCATTTAAATGTAAACCTTTTTTTTTTATCAAAATGCATTTTTGGGCAGAAATGCCTTCTGGAACATGTGAACTTTCATGTGCCTTAAAAACATAAATACAATTGTTAAATTACGAGCCTAGTTGGTTTAGCTACAGAAAAAGAAAGCAACCTTCCTGCTAGCCATGACTGGCTGAGATAATGAGTGGGCTGGACATGCCGAGAAATTAGTTCGGATTGGTCTGCCATATAGCACACTTCTGTTTATTTGAGCACATCAGTATGTGTAGGTAATCCTGTCTAATGCAGCTTTTTAAATGTATCGCGTAGTAGAAATGCGTAAGTGTTGCTCTCCACTTTCTGGAGGACTGAGTTTTGAAATTAGTGGAATTAGAGTATGATAGCTAAGGAGATGGCGAAAACACCATGGCATCTGTGACAAGGAGAAGGGTCCACCAATGATGTATACGGGTTAAATAGTCTAGCTAGTTACATTTTCAAATGTTGCACGTTTCTAGTTTTGATAGAATGTCATTTTCATTTCAAGTTATAGTGTACGGTTAGCTAGCTAGTTAACGTTAGCTGGCTGGCTAGCTAGACTCCACTATAAACAAAAGACTCCACTATAAACTCTTCAACTGTAGTTCTATAAGACACTGGAAAAACTTTCCCCTGAGAGAACACCACGTTGAGGCAGGCTGTGTGTGTGCTGCATGGAACCAGCACATTTTATCACACACAGTCACAAATTCCAAGATCGGCCCACCCTGCCTGTGTGTGTGTGTGTGTGTGTGTGTGTGTGTGTGTGTGTGTGTGTGTGTGTGTGTGTGTGTGTGTGTGTGTGTGTGTGTGTGTGTGTGTCTGGACTCGATTTTCACAGTGGAATTTCCGTTCTATGGTTCCATGGCTTGCTCAACATCCTCTTTATGGCACCCAGCATCTTATTCTATCTGGTTCGAGTGTGACCACTGAGATCGTTGAGTGCACCAACATGTTCTATACAGATGATTCACTGTAAAGCAGTGGTTCTGAGCTGGAGTATTTTTTCAATTAAAAAAACTCCAGTCTGAGGTGAAACCACTAAACTAATAATTTAATCTCTGAACTACACAGAACAAAAATGTAAACCCAACATGCGAAGTGTTGGTCCAATGTTTTCTGAGCTGAAATAAAAGATCCCAGAAATGTTTCATATGCACAAAAAGCTTATTTCTCTCACATTTCTCCATTGTCGAGATAATCCATCCACCTGACAGGTGGGGCATATCAAGAAGCTGATTAAACAGCATGGTCCGTTACACAGGTGCATCTTATGCTGGGGAAAATAAAAGGCCACTCTAAAATGAGCAGTTTTGTCACACAACACAGATGTCTCAGGTTTTGAAGGAGCTTGCAATTGGCATGCTGACTGCAAGAATGTCCACCAGAGCTGTTGGCAGATAATTTAATGTTAATTTCTCTACCATAAGCTGCCTCCAACGTCGTTTTAGAGAATTTGGCAGTAAATCCCACTGGCCTCACAACTGCAGACCACATGTAACCACGCCAGCCCACATCCTGCTTCTTCACCTGCTGGATCGTCTGAGACCAGACACCCAGACATCTGATGAAACTGAGGAATATTTCTGTCTGTAATAATGATCTTTGGTGGCCCACTCATGGCTACGCCCCTGCCCAGTCACATGAAATCCATAGATTCAGGCCTAATGAATTTATTTAAATTGACTGATTTCCTTATATGAACTGTAATTCAGTAAAACTGTTGAACTTGTTGCATGTTGCTTTTATATTTTTGTTCAGTGTTTTTTTCTCAATAAGACTATTGGTTGATTTTGTGGTCTCAAACCAGTCAGTTTCTTATCAGTATTCATCACGAATATGGGCAAAATTGAATTATTGACAATGAAAAGGTTTGGAATGATGTTCCCTTGATTAAACCCCTTACTGTTCTTCTTCCTCTATCCAACTCCAATGTCCTGAAGCTTTTATAGTAGATCAACTCTTAATCAACTGAGGGGACAAAGGGATCATCTGGATCAAATCCTGTACTGTCTACAACTAGTGGCAATCCACACACACACAGACAAGCATGCACTTACACACACACACACACACTCACACACCACCCCCCTTTCTTTCCGTTGTTCCAACACTTTGTCTCTTCCCTTCTCTTTTTTTCCCTTCTCATAAATAAATACTCCAGTCTGAAGTGAAACAACTAAACAACTAAAACCAGGTAGAAAGGGATTAAACCCTTTCAGAAAAAATATAAAGCTACTAGCAGTGCTATTTAGTGAATTTGGTTAAGGATCATATCTGTTCATTGACTACAGCTCTGCCGTCAACACCATAGTACCCTCCAAGCTCATCACTAAGCTTGGGGTCCTGGGTCTGAACCCCGTCCTGTGCATCTGGGTCCTGGACTTCCTGACGTGCCGCCCCCACCTTCACTATGCTGATCCTCAACACAGGGGCCCCACAAGGGTGCGTGCTCAGCCCCCTCCTGTACTCCCTGTTTACCCATGACTGCGTGGCCACACACGCCTCCAACTCAGTCATCAAGTTTACAGACTAAACAACAGTGGTAGACCTGATTACCAACAACGACGAGACAGCCTACAGGGAGGCCCTGGCGGAGTGGTTCCAGGAAAATAGCCTCTCCCTCAACGTCAACAAAATGAAGGAGCTGATCGTGAACTTCAGGTGACAGCAGAGGGAGAACACCTCCATCCACGTGGATGGGGCCACAGTGGAGAAGGGGAAAAGCTTCAAGGTTCTCTGCGTACACATCACTCACAATCTGAAATGGTACACCCATGCAAACTGGAGGCTGAGGAGGCTGAGGTTGAATTTGGCTTGGCCCCAAAGTCCCTCACAAACTTTTACAGACATGCCATTGACAGCATCCTATCAGGCTACTTCACTGCCCGGTAAGGCAACTGCACCGTCCACAACCGCAGGGCTCTCCAGAGGCTGGTGCCTCTATTTTGTAGCCTTACAACCTGGAATTAAAATTGATTATTTTATGCTTTATGTCTTTTGCCTACCACTTTGCCTACCACTTTGAAAATGCAAATATTTTTTCTATTTCTCTATTTTCACAATATTTTTACTGTGAAACAAACAAGAAATAAGACGCACAAAAAACAGAAAACATGAGCGTGTAAGTATTCACCCCCCCCCCCCCCCCCCTAATGTCACTTTGTAGAGCCACCTTTTGCAGCAAATACAGCTGCAAGTATCTTGAAGTATGTCTCTGTAAACTTGGCAAATCTAGCCACTGGGATGTTTGCCCATTCTTCAAGGCAAAACTGCCTTGAAGTTCTGCTGGTGTACAGCAATCTTTAAGTCAAACCACAGATTCTTAATTGGATTGAGGTCTGGGCTTAGACTAAGCCATTCCAAGATATTTAAATGTTTCCCCTTAAACCACTTGAGTGTTGCTTTAGCAGTATGCTTAGGATCATTGTTCTGCTGGAAGGTGAACCTCCGTCCCAGTCTCAAATCTCTGGAAGACTGAAACAGGTTTCCCTCAAGAATATACCTGTATTTAGCACCATCCATCATTCCTTCAATTCTGACCAGTTTCCCAGTCCCTGCCGATGAAAAACATGTGGATGGTGTTCTCAGGGTGATGAGAGGTGTTGGATTTCTGCCAGAGATAGCATTTTCCTTGATGGCCAAAAAGCTCAATTTTAGTCTCATCTGACCAGAGCACCTTCTTCCATATTTTGGGGGAGTCTCCATATGCCTTTTGGTGAACACCAAACGTGTTTGCTTATTTTTTTCTTTAAGAAATTGCTTTTTTTCTGACCACTCTTCTGTGAAGCCCAACTCATCTGTAAAGCCCAGCTTAATGTGGTCCTATAGACAGATACTCCAATCTCAGCTGTGGAGCTTTGCAGCTCCTTCGGGGTTATCTTTGGTCTCTTTGTTGCCTCTCTGATTAATGCCCTCCTTGCCTGGTCCATGAGTTTTGGTGGGTGGCCCTTTCTTGGCAGGTTTGTTGTGGTGTCATATTCTTTCCATTTTTTAATAATGGATTTAATGGTGCTCAGTGGGATGTTCAAAGTTTAGGATATTTTTTTATAACCAACCCTGATCTGTACTTCTCCACAACTTTGTTCCTGACCTGTTTGGAGAGATCCTTGGTCTTCATGGTGCCGCTTGCTTGGTGGTTCCCCTTGCTTAGTGGTGTTGCAGACTCTGGGGCCTTTCAGAACAGGTGTATATATATATTGAGATCATGTGACACTTAGATTGCACACAGGTGGACTTTATTTAACTAATGATGTGACTTCTGAAGGTAAATGGTTGCACCAGATCTTATTTAGGGGCTTCATAGCAAAGGGGATGAATACATATACACGCACCACTTTTCAGTTTTTAATTTTTTTGAATTCTTTTGAAACAAGTTATTTTTTTCATTTCACTTCACCAATTTGGACTATTTTGTGTATGTCCATTACATGAAATCCAAATAAAAATCCATTTAAATTACAGGATGTAATGCAACAAAATAGGAAAAACGCCAAGAGGGATGAATACTTTTGCAAGGCACTGTATTGCTCTACATTTTCTATTCTATCCACGTTTTCTTCACATATACATGTATGACATATTCGATCCACATACAGTCCATAATGTATTTACATCCCGTCACATATATATATATATATATATATATATATATATATATATATATATATATATGTATATATATATATATATATATATATTTATATTTATACTTATACTTCGACATTGCTCATCCTAACTTTTCTCTATTTCTTAATTTTATTCATATACTTTAGATTTGTGTATTGTTGTGTGTTGTTAAATATTACAGTTGGAGCTAGGAACACAAGCATTTCACTCCCGCCGCAATAACATCTGTTAAATGTGTGTATCCAACCAATAACATCTGTTAAATGTGTGTATCCAACCAATAACATCTGTTAAATGTGTGTATCCAACCAATAACATCTGTTAAATGTGTGTATCCAACCAATAACATCTGTTAAATGTGTGTATCCAACCAATAACATCTGTTAAATGTGTGTATCCAACCAATAACATCTGTTAAATGTGTGTATCCAACCAATAACATCTGTTAAATGTGTGTATCCAACCAATAACATATGTTAAATATGTGTATGTAACCAATAACATCTGTTAAATATGTGTATTTAACCAATAACATATGTTAAATATGTGTATGTAACCAATAACATATGTTAAATATGTGTATGTAACCAATAACATATGTTAAATATGTGTATGTAACCAATAACATATGTTAAATATGTGTATGTAGCCAATAACATATGTTAAATATGTGTATGTAACCAATAACATATGTTAAATATGTGTATGTAGCCAATAACATATGTTAAATATGTGTATGTAACCAATAACATATGTTAAATATGTGTATGTAACCAATAACATATGTTAAATATGTGTATGTAACCAATAACATATGTTAAATATGTGTATGTAACCAATAACATATGTTAAATATGTGTATGTAACCAATAACATATGTTAAATATGTGTATGTAACCAATAACATATGTTAAATATGTGTATGTAACCAATAACATATGTTAAATATGTGTATGTAACCAATAACATATGTTAAATATGTGTATGTGACCAATAACATATGTTAAATATGTGTATGTAACCAATAACATATGTTAAATATGTGTATGTAGCCAATAACATATGTTAAATATGTGTATGTGACCAATAACATATGTTAAATATGTGTATGTAACCAATAACATATGTTAAATATGTGTATGTGACCAATAACATATGTTAAATATGTGTATGTAACCAATAACATATGTTAAATATGTGTATGTAACCAATAACATAGGTTAAATATGTGTATGTAACCAATAACATATGTTAAATATGTGTATGTAACCAATAACATATGTTAAATATGTGTATGTAACCAATAACATATGTTAAATATGTGTATGTAGCCAATAACATATGTTAAATATGTGTATGTAACCAATAACATATGTTAAATATGTGTATGTAACCAATAACATATGTTAAATATGTGTATGTGACCAATAACATATGTTAAATATGTGTATGTAACCAATAACATATGTTAAATATGTGTATGTGACCAATAACATATGTTAAATATGTGTATGTAACCAATAACATCTGATAAATATGTGTATGTAACCAATAACATATGTTAAATATGTGTATGTGACCAATAACATATGTTAAATATGTGTATGTGACCAATAACATATGTTAAATATGTGTATGTAACCAATAACATAGGTTAAATATGTGTATGTAACCAATAACTTATGTTAAATATGTGTATGTAACCAATAACATATGTTAAATATGTGTATGTGACCAATAACATATGTTAAATATGTGTATGTAACCAATAACATATGTTAAATATGTGTATGTAACCAATAACATAGGTTAAATATGTGTATACCTTCCAACACTTGTCTTCCCTCCTCTTTTTCTTCTCCATCAATTTCCCTCCATTCAAAATACTTATGAGGTGATGCTTTACTATAGGATGGATCTCTAGAGTCCCGTTCTCAGACAAGAACCCCCCACTCCTCCATCCCTCCATTCATCCCTCTGTCCCCCGTGGTGGACTCGGTGCCAAGCCCGCCAACTCGAGAGCTCTCTCTCCTTCTGCTGTGTCTGTGATAATAACAATAACATGGAAGTGATGCAGAGAGCTTTCTGTTGAACCCACGCCAACCAGCCTGGCTGGCACAGCACAGGGAACCTCTCTAAGGCATCATTCACACTACAGGGCCTGCTCAACCCATTAGATGCACACTACAGGGCCTGCTCAACCCGTTAGATCCACACTACAGGGCCTTCTCAACCCATTAGATCCACACTACAGGGCCTGCTCAACCTGTTAGATCCACACTACAGGGCCTTCTCAACTCATTAGATCCAGACTACAGGGCCTTCTCAACCCGTTAGATCCACACTACAGGGCCAAAGCAAACTGTACTGTGTGGCTCTGATATTTTCTTTTCACAGTCCTTTTTTCAACATGGTTCCAGCAGCTATGGTGTCTGTATAACCAGGCCAGTACAGCTCGGTTAGGCCCTATTGTGTGAATCAGGCTTAAGCCTGTACCGTAGGTTTCACCATCTCCCAAGCTAGCTACCCACTGGGCACAGACGACAATTCATTGAAATGACGTGGAAACAACGTTGATTCAACCAGTGTGTGCCCAGTGGGTAACCACCAATACTCTGCCTCTCTTTTCAAAGCAAAAAATGTATATGTATTTTGCATTATGAAAATACATATCCATATTATTATTTGTGTTATGGGGGTGTGAGAGTTATATAAGCTATAAAAAATATATGATCAGATATTTTAAAATGTATGTCATGTTTAAATATTATATAAGGCCATGTTACTTTTCCGTATGGGTTCTTCTCCATTCTGCTCTGCTAGGGGCTGGTTTAAGGTTGATTTAAGATGAAATTGTCAAACCTGTTACGGTCAACCTTGTTGCATTATTTGGTACTTAATAGGCACGTACTATAGTCTTTTATTTTATTTAACCTCTCGACTTCTTTTTCCTAAAGTTGATCATATGCTCATGACATAAAGTACAAATTTGGTGAAATCACATTTTTGGGGGACCAAGTTACACTTCTCAAAAGGCACCGCAATAGCGGAACGACCCATTTCACAACAGTTATTACAGACTGTTTTTAATAACCAGCAGCTACCACTGTATCTGATTTGATCATCCCCCCATCCATCTACGTTTCTTCTCTTATTCATCTCATCAACAATTTAGTGATGTGGATGATAATGTTTAATGTACAGTGTGTGTGTGTGTGTGTGTGTGTGTGTGTGTGTGTGTGTGTGTGTGTGTGTGTGTGTGTGTGTGTGTGTGTGTGTGTGTGTGTGTGTGTGTGTTTTCACATCTGAGTGTGTGTTTGTTTCTGTGCGAGTGTGTGTTTTTATGTGCTTAAAATCGTATGAAACCCATTGCCAACTGTTACAGCCCATCATGTGCATGCCTGTTTTTAACACTGTTATTAAGATTGAATCAAGTTGTTTTTGCCCTCCCAGCCTATCAGATCACTGCCAAACCAGCCAATCAAAGCCCTTGTTACACACAAAGCCCTGCGGAGGAATCTGAGCTGGCATACAGCTATGCATCCCTGGGCAGCACACACACGCACACACACACACACACACAGACTCACAGGGCCTGGAGAATTAAGCCTATTTTAAATCCTATTTAAAACCTAACCCTAACAATTGGAGTACTCCTATCCACTGAACTTACTTACACCTAAATTATATGGTGATTTCATTTGTATTAATTATTTCTCTTAATACCGCTGTCTTTCTCAGAATGTTATGATTGTCGTATATTGAATGAGAGAGATGCCAGGTAAGGCGGGATGAGAAAACGTGCGTGTCTGTGTGTGTGTGTGTGTGTAACGGCGCCGGAGGGGCTGCCGTTTTATGGTCTCTTAACCAACCGTGCTATTTTGTTTGTTTTTTTGCATTGTTTGTAACTTATTTTGTACATCAAATCAAATGTTGCTGCTACCGTCTTTTATGACTGAAAAGAGCTTCTGGACATCAGAACAGCGATTACTCACCTTGAACTGGACTAATCATTTTTCTTTTATGAGTCGAACGAGAGGGATTTACTCCAGACACCCGACGAGGCCATCATCCCCGTCATTCGCAGGAGAAAAGACCGAGTTATCGCATGAAGGAGATCAGGGTACCTTGTAAGGATCCGGAGATGAGCGGCAAATCTGCCTTTGCCATCAGTACTATTGGCCAACGTACAATCGCAGGATAATAAAGTGGATGAACTACAAGCACGTATATCCTACCAACGGGACATTAATTTAAAAACTGTAATATCTTATGTTTCACTGAGTCGTTGCTAAACGAGCACATGATTAACAGACAGCTGGCAGGTTATACACTGTATCGGCAGGATAGAACAGCAGCCTCTGGTAAGACAAGGGGTGGCGGTCTATGTATATTTGAAAAACAACAGCTGGTGCACGATATCTAAGGAAGTCTTGAGGTTTTGCTAGCCTGAGGTAAAGAATCTCATGATAAGCTGTAGACCACACTATCGACCAAGAGAGTTTTCATCTATATTCTTCGTAGCTGTCTATTTACCACCACAAACCGATGGTGGCACAAAGAACGCACTCAAAGAGCTGTTTAAGGCCATAACCAAACAGGAAAAAGCTCATCCAGAGGCGACGCTCCTAGTGGCCGGGGACTTTAATGCAGGGAACTTAAATCCATTTTACCTCATTTCTAACAGCATGTTAAATGTGCAAGCAGAGTGAACTCTAGACCACCTTTACTCCACACACACGCATACAAAGTTCTCCCTCGCCCTTCATTTGGCAAATCTGACCATAATTCTATCCTACCGATTCCTGCTTACAAGCAATAACTAAAGCAGGAAGCACAAGTAACTTGATCAATAAAAAAGTGGTCAGATGAAGCAGATGCTAAACTACAGGACTGTTTTGGTAGCACAAACTGGAATTTGTTCCGGGATTCTTCAGATGGCATTGAGGAGTACACCACATATCAGTCACTGGCTTCATCAATAAGTGCATTGATGACGTCGTCCCCACAGTGACTGTACGTACATACCCCAACCAGAAACCATGGATTACAGGCAACATCCGCACTGAGCTAAAGGGTAGAGCTGCCGCTTTCAAGGAGCGGGACTCTAACCCGGAAGCTTATAAGAAATCCCGCTTTGCAGTCCGATGAACCATCAAACAGGCAAAGCGTCAATACGGGACTATGATTGAATCGTACTACACCGGCTCCGACGCTCTTTGGATGTGGCAGGGCTTGCAAACTATTACAGACTACAAAGTGAAACACAGCCGAGAGCTGCCCAGTGACACAAACCTGCCAGACGAGCTAAATTACTTATATGCTTGCTTCGAGGCAAGTAACACTGAAACATGCATGAGCGCATCAAATCAAATCAAATCAAATTTTATTTGTCACATACACATGGTTAGCAGATGTTAATGCGAGTGTAGCGAAATGCTTGTGCTTCTAGTTCCGACAATGCAGTAATAACCAACAAGTAATCTAGCTAACAATTCCAAAACTACTACCTTATAGACACAAGTGTAAGGGGATAAAGAATATGTACATAAAGATATATGAATGAGTGATGGTACAGAGCGGCATAGGCAAGATACAGTAGATGGTATTGAGTACAGTATATACATATGAGATGAGTATGTAAACAAAGTGGCATAGTTAAAGTGGCTAGTGATACATGATTTACATAAAGATGCAGTAGATGATATAGAGTACAGTATATACGTATACATATGAGATGAATAATGTAGGGTATGTAAATATTATATTAGGTAGCATTGTTTAAAGTGGCTAGTGATATATTTTACATCATTTCCCATCAATTCCCATTATTAAAGTGGCTGGAGTTGAGTCAGTGTGTTGGCAGCAGCCACTCAATGTTAGTGGTGGCTGTTTAACAGTCTGATGGCCTTGAGATAGAAGCTGTTTTTCAGTCTCTCGGTCCCAGCTTTGATGCACCTGTACTGACCTCGCCTTCTGGATGATAGCGGGGTGAACAGGCAGTGGCTCGGGTGGTTGTTGTCCTTGATGATCTTTATGGCCTTCCTGTGACATCGGGTGGTGTAGGTGTCCTGGAGGGCAGGTAGTTTGCCCCTGGTGATGTGTTGTGCAGACCTCACTACCCTCTGGAGAGCCTTACGGTTGTGGGCGGAGCAGTTGCCGTACCAGGCTGTGATACAGCCCGACAGGATGCTCTCGATTGTGCATCTGTAGAAGGTTGTGAGTGCTTTTGGTGACAAGCCAAATTTCTTCAGCCTCCTGAGGTTGAAGAGGCGCTGCTGCTGTTCCGGACGACTGTGTGATCAGGCTCCCCATAGCCGATGTGAGTAAGGCATTGAAACAGGTCAACATTCACAAGGCCGCAGGGCCA
This sequence comes from Oncorhynchus mykiss, assembly GCF_013265735.2. NCBI lineage: Eukaryota > Metazoa > Chordata > Actinopteri > Salmoniformes > Salmonidae > Oncorhynchus > Oncorhynchus mykiss. The sequence continues at coordinate 49,112,005 of NC_048582.1, forward strand.
GATGGATTAGCAGGACGTGTACTCCGAGCATTCTCTGACCAACTGGCAAATGTCTTCACTGACATTTTCAACCTCTCACTGTTTGAGTCTGTAATACCAACATGCTTCAAGCAGACCACCCTAGTCCCTGTGCCCAAGAACACTAAGAACTCAATTTCTGTAGCCATGAAGTGCTTTAAAAGGCCGATCATGGCTCACATCAACACCATCATCCCAGAAACCCTAGACCCACTCCAATTTGGATACCGCTCCAACAGATGATGCAGTATCTATTGCACTCCACACTGCCCTTTCCCATCTGGACAAAATCAACACCTATGTGAGAATGCTATTCATTGCTCAGCTCAGTGTTCGACTCCATAGTGCCCTCAAAGCTCATCACTAAACTAATGACCCTGGAACTAAACACCACCCTCTGCAACTGGATTCTGGACTTCTTGTTGGGCCCCCCCCCCCCCCCCCCCCCACAACAACCTCTCCCTCAACGTGATCAAGACAAAGGTGATGATTGTGGACTACGGGAAAAGGTGGAACGAGCATGCCCCCATTCTCATCGACATGGCTGTAGTGGAGCAGGTTGAGAGTTTCAAGGTCCTTGGTGTCCACATCACCAACAAACTAACATGGTCCAGTCACAAAAAGACAGTCGTGAAGAGAGCACAACAAAACCTATTGCTCCTCAGGAGACTGAAAAGATTTGGCATGGGTCCTAAGATCCTCAAAAGGTCTACAGCTGCCTGGTATGACAACTGCTCAGACTCCGACCGCAAGGCACTACAAAGGGTAGTGGGTACGAACCAGTACATCACTAGGGCCAAGTTTCCTTCCATCCAGGACCTCTACACCAGGGGGTGTCAGAAAAAGGCCCTAAAAATTGTCAAAGACTCCAGACACCCTAGTCATAGACTGTTCTCTCTGTTACCGCACGGTAAGCGGTACCGGAGCGTCAAGTCTAGGTCCAAGTGGCTTCTAAACAGCTTCTACCCCAAAGCCATAAGACTCCTGAATATCTAATCAAATGGCTACCCAGACTAGTTGCATTGCCCTCCCCCTCTTTTACGCTGCTGCTACTCTCTGTATATTATATTATCTAATCACTTTAATAACTCTACCTACATGTACATATGACCTCAAGTACCTCGACCAACCAGTGCCCCCAAGCATTGATTCTGTACCGGTACCCCCTGTATACAGCCTCGCTATTGTTATTTTACTGCTGCTCTTTAATTATTTGTTAGGGTTAGAATTAGGTTTAGGGTTAGTTTTAGGGTTAGGCTTTGGGTTAGTTTTAGGGTTAGGTTTTCAGGTTAATGTTAGGGTTAAGGTTGCGGTGGCAGGTAGCCTAGTGGTTAAAGCGCTAGGCCAGTAACCAAAAGGTTGTTCGGTCGAATCCCTGAGCTGACAAGCTAAAAATCTGTTGTTCTGCCCCTGAACAAGGCAGTTAACCCACAGTTCCCTGGTAGGCTGTCATTGTAAATAAGAATGTGTTCTTAATTGTCTTGCCTAGTTAAATGAATAAAAAGGTTAGGGATTATGTAAAATAGGATTTTGAAAGGGACTGAATTGTTTGCCACAAGGTTAGTTGTACAATACTGCCTGTGTGTTTGATTCCCAGAAAACCAGAACAAAGTGATAGTTAGGAAGAGGAGGGGTGTGTTACACCGGTTGACTCAAAACAAGCCCTTAAGAAAACCAAAGCTAAACTACATGACCTAAAGCCCTGATAAAATAGATGAGTGCAATCTGTGTAGAATTGATCTGACCTTATTGAGGGATTGATCAAATATTCAAATCTATATTAGGGCTTGGAGAGGTCGGAACTAGGCCTATATGACTTGAACAAATAGGCCTATCGAATAAATAATCCAGTCCACAATAATTTTGCCAATATAATCCTCACAAAATGTGCGGTAAACTAAAGTAGATTACACAAACTCTCGTCTAGATTTTAATTTAAAGGATCATCTCTATTTTCCTATTTTGTGGAGTATTATCAAATTGCATAGCCCTTGCGTAATTTTAGCACGCGCGCAATGAATAGAAGTGGACGGGTATAGTTTTTGTTCGTTGAGGGTTAACAAAGACTAGCCAAGCGGAGTGGCTCGTGCGTAAACACAAGGAACAGAATTGACCCGGACACACTCCTGACTTTCTGTGCCCAGCGTGACTCGTTATTCCTCTCCTCTACATATGGCTTGGGAGCCAGAGATGAAACAACGTTGAGTTCGAACGGAACATGGCGTCACGCAGTCACTTCTACAGTCAGATAATCTCTTTATAATAAAACCATGACGTGGACACGTCACAGTGAAGTGCGCAAACAGTATTTTCCACCATAGCACAAACAAAGCGTTTATGTTGGTAGTGATTTGCTCTGCTTTGCTATGCATAGCCTATAGACTGTAAAATAGGATGAACCCAGTAACCCCTCTCCGCCTCCCTCAGTCCCATCTCACCGCCCCTTTCTACAAACTGACTGACTGGAGAGCAGCGGTGGTGAATGTGGGGAAATGCGAAAACCATACATCGTTAACCAGGAACAAGTCATTTGCTTTAACCATCAGTTGAGAGCTGTCCATTTTTATGGCTGAAGACTGAACAACCATGTGTGGTTAAGATGCACAACCCAAATTAAGTGATCAAGGTCTAAAATTGATTTTATGGAAAGACTGACATATAGGCTACCCCCTATCAACACACACCATCATCATATAGAGGCTAATTATTAGGAATTTCAAGTAGGCTATGTTACTGTACCTTCCATCCAGCTGAACTATTGCTGTCGCCTTTATCCTTGAAATAAGGGACAAAGCGCACCATCCAATCGTAAACCTGCGACAGAGTGAGTCTCTTCTCAGGGGCACTCTCAATGGCACGCGTGATGAGGTCCGCGTACGACTGGTTTCCCCACGCGTTCCTCCGGGATGACTTGGCTTTCCGCAGCTGGCCGGCCACGTCGAGGGCAGCCCCAGACATGCATGTAGGAGCGCCGGCTGCGATGGGGACCAGGGCGCCGGCTGGATGTTTGAGCTCCGCGGGTGCGCCACCTCTTCCCTCGGCTGCTCCACCGCGGCATGCCGGCACGTTGTACTGAAGCTGCTCCAGTTTGACAGATGCCAGGGGCAGACCTCGATTTGCTTCATCCACTCCCCGAGGGAAATCCTCCGGACACGTCGGCAGCGGCCAAGTGCATGACCGCGGCCGGCTCTCCGGCTCGTATTCAGGATTGATTCCAACCTGATGCGCGTCCATGCCGTTATTCTCCATCATTAGCATCTATCCTCTTGGATTAACGCCGAAAAGGCAAGGTCACAAATAAACAAAAAATCCACTATTATCCTCCAACTGCCTTTGGAATTGTTCAAATAGCCCAAATGTGTCTACTTGCCTACAAGCAACTGCTACTGACTGATAGAAAAATATGATAAACCAATATCAAAAAGCCAGGAGAGGCGTGGAGTAGGATCATTCTGGAAGAGCATGTATTCTCTATGCAGTATCAGAACAGACCATGAACAACATGCATCCGGCCGCCGGGTGCGCGCAGCACGATAAATAAACCAGGTCCAGGTGATGGTTAAAAATGCATTCTCAAACCCATGTCAGCAACACGGATTTGGTAAATTGTGATTAGCCTAATGTCCCTTTAAAAACCATTCGGCCGCAGCAACAGTTGATTCCCTTGACCAACCGTTGGACTGGCAGGGCTGGACGATATATTCGATAAAACTCCAGAATTAAAGCCAAATTAATTTGACTTTCTTTCACGAAGTCTGCTCACGCTCACTGTTTCTTTCGTCTGGAATCTCCTCTCCTCTCCTCTCCGTCTCCTCTGCAGATTGGTGACCGGCTTTCACTACACGCAAGCGCTCACCCGAAAACAACACACACACTCATAGCCGATAGTAACACACGGACTAACTGTGCGAGCTGCGCGCAATTACTCCGCTTAAAAATAAGCTTGCTCTATGAATCATTTACAACCCGCAGAATTCCAGACGAAAAAAGTATCGGCTCATGGAGCATGCTCTGTTTGTCTTCCTTCTCTCACGCGACGAAGACGCCCCGCCATAAGTGCATTACATGCAATTAACCTCCCTTATTTCGTTAGATTTGTTGATTATTACCCAACCCTATTCCTTCCACATTGGTACACCAGTGTGTATCCGTCAGTGAGGCTTGATTATCAAGCGACTAAACTGTAGCGTTGAATGAATGTGTGCTGCTTACACATAATTAATTATATGAAACTTGGATCAACTCACTCCCTCTATAACAGGTTTAGCGAAAGGGAATATCCATTTTATTCTGTATACAACATCGTTTTACATTGATATCCCATATAGAGAATATTTATTCACAGTTCATAAAATACCTTGACAAATGTGATTGCATTGTTTCATTGATGTTTATTGCTTTGTGAATAAACAAGAATGCTTAAATAAAAGAGCAGTTGACGTGGTGTGCTTTAGCCATCCGGCTTGTGATGCTTTTCCATGTGCTGCATGTGATTGTCAGTCAGTGGTCAGATGTCTGTCTACCTGTTGATGAGATAGACTGGGATAAGCGTGACATATTCACCTCAAGAGTGCCGCATTTATAAACCTCTTAATCAAATCAAATCCAACGGTATTAGTCACATGCGCCGAATACAACAGGTGTAGGTAAACCTTACAGTGAAATGCTTACTCACGAGCCCCTAACCAACAATGCAGTTTACAAAAACACGGATAAGAATAAGAAATAAAAGTAACAAATAATTAAAGAGCAGCAGTAAAATAACAATAGCGAGACTATATACAGGGGGCACCGGTTAGTTGAGGTACATAAAAGGTAGAGTTATTTAAGTGACTATGCAGTATTGTGCACGTCAGTTCAGTTACATGAACTGCCAACACTGTATTGAATGATTATAATATGTCATTATTACCGGCTTAATTAATGCTACAAATAAATATGTATTAATTTATGCATGAACGTCTACCATATTCCCTACGCAGATTCCCTATGCATTGCAGTCAGACAAGAAAGTCAGAAAAGTCTCAATTACATACCCTTTGAAATAATAATTGTCTCGCGGTTTCATTTCATACCATCCTTTCTCCGTACGGGTGTTTTCCTCCAGCAGAGAAAGGCGGAAGCGACCATTGTGAATGTCACACTCATTTGGCGCCCGCGGGCTGAACCCTCAATGGGTTCAAGTTGTGGGGTATCCATACTGATCTCCTTCCAACTAATAGTGTCTCTCTACATATATGCATTGACTGTTATTCTATCAAATGAAGGGTTATTTGACTGTTATGCACCTGAAGTTTGATATGATGTTATATTATTTGCTACTATATTATATTATGTTCTATTTTATTATTTATATTCTACTTGATTGAATTATATTATATTATAATATATTCTACTATACTCTATTCTATAATACATTCTATAACCCCATTACCCTTTTTCAATGGAAAATTCCCCAGTGGTGGGTGGTGATGTTACCCCCACTATTGACAGCTTGGTTGTCAGGGGAAACCATATCCTCAAATGCTCCTACAGTGGAATGCTTTCATGGTGACTAAACGGGTCTATCACAACATGAGATGTGAAAGAGAGAGGGGTGGGAGAAGAGGAGGGAAGGAGAGGGTGAGAGTGACAGAGGGAAAGAGAGAGAGAGTGGGGGGGCAATGAAAGGAGGGGGAGAGAGTGGAGCAAGAGGGAGAGAGGGGAAGGAGAGAGGGTGTGTGTGAGAGAAGGGAAGGGCGAGAAGAGGAGGAAGAGTAGAGTGCAAGAGAGTGAAGGAGAGGGAGAACAAAAAAAAGGAGGGGAGGAGAGAGCGAGAAGAGGAGGGGATGGGGAAAGAAAGAGAGAGAGGGGGATAAATGAGGGAGAGATGCTGTAAATGAGAAACAAAGGGGTAATTCAAAACACATGGCCCCTGCCCTGCGGTCTGGAGAGGATATTTTTATGCACCGCAGTGAAGTTGTAACCGGAATGCGGTGTGACTCCTATCCTATGGAATGCAAACACTGAGCCACTGCCAGCTCAGTTGAGTGGAGCTGAGTTGAGTCGATGTGTGTACTGATCTGGTGTGGCCCGTAGCAAACTAAGCTGTTGGGCATTGGCACTGACAAACAACCAAGGAAGCTCCAGCTCCAGAGTCAGACAACAACAACAATAACAACAAAAGGAGCTAAATCAGTATGAGAAGATCTTTGAACCAATCAACTGCCAGTAGTAATCCTGGCTGACTAGCTGGCTTAGGTAGAAAGGTTACACTGTAAAAAAATATCCTGTTGTTTTTGTGGTAACTTACTGGCAGCCAGTTACCTGTAAATTACTTGTTTTCTTAAAGTACACTATGTTACCGTAATTTCAAAGGAGCTTTAGTTTAACAGCACATTGCTGTAAAGTTTACAGTAATGTACTGTTAAATCAAAGTTTCTTTGGAATTTACTCTAACCTAATGTACATTATTATTATTGTTTTCATGTTCATTACTATAATAAAGGTATATTATGTCACAGTAAATTCCAAAGAAACTTTAGTTTAACAGCAGATCACTGAAAAGTTTGTTTTTTTTACAGTAACTTACAGGCTGCCAGTAAGTTACCGTTAAAACAACAGGATTTTTTTCACAGTGTAACATACCTACCTAAGACAGCTAGTCAGCCAAGGTTACTACTGATGTGTTTACTGGGACAGAGTGATGATGTCACTCCCACCCTTGTGTTGAGCAACAACGCCAGACTGACTGACTACAGCTCTAATTAGGCATGTCAGAAGAGTAGACTAACACTGTACAAAAGGTGAGGGATGTCCACTGAACATAACAATAATTATAGGTCATGGGACACAGTCTAGACCACTCAATATTTGCCATAAAAATCAGGGTCGTTGTCCTGCTGTCCTCTCCTTTTTAAAAACCCTTTTGGATTTGACTTTGAGAGCCAGACTGCATTCTGGCTCTGTACTGTTTAGGTCCTCAAATGTGAGCCCAATCTTTGCTCTAAAGCCCCTTAACAGCAGTCATCTCCCTCCCTGTCTTCCTCTCTCTCAATCTCACTTTCTCCCTCTCTTTTTGTTCATCAATGATGTTGTTACATAAGAAGAGCTGTGGGTGTTGTTTCATAGTGTCAAATAAAAAATACCAAATGTGCGCCGAATACAACAGGTTTAGACCTTACCATGAAATGCTTACTTACAAACCCATAACCAACAATGCAGAGTAATTTATTTATTTTTAAGTAAGAAAAATTAGCTGAATAAAATAAATGAAAAATAGTAACACAATAAAGTAACAATAACGAGGCTATATACAGGGGGTACTGGTACGAGTCAATGTGCGGGGGGTATGGGTTAGCAAATGGTAATTGAGGTAATATGTACATGAATGTTGGGGCAATGACACTATGTATAGATAATAAACAGAGAGTAGTAGCAGCGTATGTGAAGAGTGTGAAGGAATGTGAATATGTGTGTGTGTGTGTGTGTGTGTGTGTGTGTGTGTGTGTGTGTGTGTGTACATCGAGCCTGTGTCAAAAAAATATAACAAATAATAATAAAATAATGGGATCAATGCAAATAGTCCGGGTAGCCATTTGAGTAACTGCTCAGCGGGAAGCTGTTAAGGAGCCTTTTGGTCCCAGACTTGGTGCTCTGGTATCGCTTGCCGTGCGGTAGCAGAGAGAACAGTCTATGACTTGGAGTCTTTGACAATTTTTAGGGCCTTCCTCTGACACCACCTGGTATAGAGGTCCTGGATGGCAGGAAGCTCGGCCCCAGTGATTTACTCGGCCACACGCATTATCCTCTGTAGCACCTTCAGATCAACTTTATTATCCCACCAGGGTTGTCGAGCAGTTGCAGTCAGAATGCTCTCGATGGTGCAGCTGTCAAACCTTTTGAGGATCTGAGGTCCCATGCCAAATCTTTTCAGTCTCCCGGAGTGGGCATTGTCGTGCCCTCTTCACGACTGTGTTGGTGTGTTTGGAACATGATAAGTCCTTAGTGATGTGGACACCAAGTAACTTGAAACTCTTGACCCAGTCCATTACAGCCTCGTCGATGTGAATGGGGGTGTCCTTGGCACTCCTTTTCCTGTAGTCCACGATCAGCTCCTTTGTCTTGCTTACATTGACAGAGGTTCTTGTCCTGGCAGAACCTTGGCAGGTCTCTGATCTTCCTATAGGCTGTCTCATCGTCATCGGTGATCAAGCCTACCACTGGCGTGTCGTCGGCAAACTTAATGATGGAGGCGGATGTGTAGTTGCATACCCTCACCACCTGGGGGCTGCCAGTCAGGAAGTCCAGGATCCAGTTGCAGCGGGAGGTGTTCAGTCCCAGGGTCCTTAGCTTAGTGATGAGCTTGGAGGGCACTATGGTGTTGAACGCTGAACAGCATTCGATGAACAGCATTCTCACATAGGTGTTCCTTTTGTCAAAATGGGAAAGGGCGGTGTGGAGTGCAATAGAGATTGTGTCATCTGTTGGAGCGGTATCCAAATTGGAGTGTGTCCAGGGTTTCTGGGATGATGGTGTTGATGTGAGCCATGGATCAGCCTTTCAAAGCATTTCATGGCTACAGATGTGTGCTAGTCATTTAGGCAGGTTACCTTGGCATTATTGGGCACAGGAACTATGGTGGGTGGTCTACTTGAAACATTTAGATATTACAGACGGGGTCAGGGAAAGGTTGAAAATGTCAGTGAAGACACTTGGGGGTTGTGTGTGTGTGGTGTGAGTGCATGCGTGCGTGCGTGCGTGCGTGGATGTGTGTATGTATGTGTGTGTGCAAAGTCTGGGTGTCTGTAGCCAGTACACAGCACATGGCCATCCCAGGATGTGTCTCATCCTTGGGCATGAGCTGCCAGGAGGCCTGGGCTGTAGCCAAGCATGTGGCTTCTCAAAGTCACAGAACCATGGAGAAACACTCCACGTTCTTCAGCTCCTAGCCTGGTCCCAGATTTGTTTGTGCTGTTTGGTGTGACAATGACCATAGCAGTTAGTTAGCACGAATAGATCTGGGACCAGACCACTCAACTCTACTTCTCTCACTTTTTAGTAGACTTTCCCAAAGACAAAAAGGCTGCGTTTTATTTTACTCTCATGTGGCACTGGCAGTAGTGTGCTGGTTTGACTAACACTTTCTGCTTTGGATTCTTTGTCTTTTTCTAGTTGGAAACCAAACCACAACGCAGAATGGGCCCTGCCTCCCTAAGCTTTGATGAATACCAATGTGGTATTAACAATATTTTTAAATCTGCAGTGGCAATATTAATTTTTGGATGGACTGTATAAACAATGTGTACCCATTGATTTTTGAAGAATATAACTAATAAATGCCTCATGAGCTTAGTTCAACTGTCATACCCCATCAGAACCCAAAATGTAAGCTTGTTTTTCAGAACATGGATAAAATGATAATTTTGATATCATGGATGCTCAGTCCTGGCATCCATACCTGTCTATGAATTTGAGAGTGGTTACATTTCTCCAGCCCCATCCCTCAGCTTTTTACCAAAACACTTTGTCAACTTCTGTCCCGCTTTAAGAATCCCTGTGTTCATTGTGCCGTGTGTGTGTGTGTGTGTGTGCGACAGACAGTCTTCCTTCTGCCACACCTGCATAAGAGAGGTTTAGCTAACACTCCCACACCTACTGTAACGATAATCCTGTTTCAGATTGCACCTTCAACCATGAAATCCACTCACAGAGAGAGAGAGAAAATACACAGTGATGCAGTGTAGGCAGAGGTGCAACGAAGATAATCTTCCCCGTCACTTTCCTCCTCTGGCTGTAAGGAAACAGAAAGGAAATGGCACAATTAAAGAATGACAGCAGTCAGATGGATGCAACCAGAGCCATACATAACTGGATGCAACCAGAGCCATACATAACTGGATGTAACCAGAGCCATACATAACTGGATGTAACCAGAGCCATACATAACTGGATGTAACCAGAGCCATACATAACTGGATGTAACCAGAGCCATACATAACTGGATGTAACCAGAGCCATACATAACTGGATGTAACCAGAGCCATACATAACTGGATGTAACCAGAGCCATACATAACTGGATGCAACCAGAGCCATACATAACTGGATGCAACCAGAGCCATACATAACTGGATGTAACCAGAGCCATACATAACTGGATGTAACCAGAGCCATACATAACTGGATGTAACCAGAGCCATACATAACTGGATGTAACCAGAGCCATACATAACTGGATGTAACCAGAGCCATACATAACTGGATGCAACCAGAGCCATACATAACTGGATGCAACCAGAGCCATACATAACTGGATGCAACCAGAGCCATACATAACTGGATGTAACCAGAGCCATACATAACTGGATGTAACCAGAGCCATACATAACTGGATGCAACCAGAGCCATACATAACTGGATGCAACCAGAGCCATACATAACTGGATGCAACCAGAGCCATACATAACTGGATGTAACCAGAGCCATACATAACTGGATGCAACCAGAGCCATACATAACTGGATGCAACCAGAGCCATACATAACTGGATGCAACCAGAGCCATACATAACTGGATGTAACCAGAGCCATACATAACTGGATGCAACCACTAGATAAAAACAGATGATTCAGGTTAGAATGGAAATAGAGAATAACCTCTTTTTATTTTACACTGAAATCACAGGGTTTGCCCTAAAGGCAAAGCAACTATGTGTCATATACACAGTAAATGTGTAAATGAAATGACCCAGTCCTGTGGACCAGGGGTCCATTCAGTTACCAATTCAGTCAATTCATGAATAAAAAAAACATCATAATTAAACAATGGACCATTTTCAACTCATGAATCATTTAAATTCATTAAACTGAACTTGGCCCAACCCGGCTGTAGACATTGAAATATCCCTCCTATGAAAAATGGAGCAGGAGTTCCCATGAACTGGTGTGACCGCTGTGGTCTGCTGCCCTAGCAGTGATCCCATAATGGATCTGGCTGGCCTGCCTAGTTTACTGTACACTGAAGGAAAGTCCTTGAGCTGGCTGACTGACCAACACAGCTCTGTCTACAGGGTGGAGTAGGGAACACACTTACTGCATGATGAAGTCACTCCCAGGGACCAAGGCACAACTACACGAGAGCCTGCCTACAGTCTGCAGAAGTGAGCACTCATTCACTACCCCACAATGTGACCTCAGAAATGGACTGGTGGAAATATATTGGATTCTACCTCCACCACATGCCTATACCAATCCAATACTTTAACCTATGTGAAGGAATGAGCAAGTGCACACTCCAGGGGAGAAGAGAATTGAATCAGAACAACAGAGGCCTAGTAGGAATGTAGAGGTGTAGAACATTGGGTGTGACAAGGTGGCAGAGGGGTAGGAGGCTTTGTGAGGATGTCACCAAGTGGTTTCCTCCCTGTCTCCCCCCTGTCTCTCTAACGTCTTGAGAGTTCCGCTTCACTGTGTGCGACAGGCGATTGGGGTGATCAGGGCCGGCGGGCTCTCTCCACCCCTCCTTCACTCAACTGTCTCAGCAGGTCACCTGTGGCCCCTGAAGCCTTCAGGGGCCACTACATCACAACATGTGAGTTGCATACTCAATATAATAATATATACTGATGGATAATATACCAGTATTACAGGTAGTATATTTTAGTCTCCATTTTGCATTCCATGTGTGAAACTATCAGGAAATATATTTTATTTTCTCTGCCATATACACTCTTGTGTTAAATCATGTGAGGCAGAATTTATTTTTATTATCTCAGTGGTCACAGGTTAACACTGAGGCGAGAGAGAAGGGAAGATGGAGAGAATTAAAAAAAGAAAACATGGATTAGAAAGAAGAAAAAAAAGAGTTCAGAGGGTCGTATCTCATTAAGCAATTGAGAAAGTTAATTAGGCAGCGCTAATAATTATTGCCATGGCAACCTGAGCGCACTCATGCAAATTTGATTAAGGAGTTGCTGGTGGTTTATCGGCACTGGGGAGACAGATAGCATCCCAAATGACACCCTATTCCCTATCTAGTGCATAGAGCTCTGGTTGAAAGTAGTACACTATAAAGGGAATAGGGTGCCATTTGAGACACAAAAAACAGACAGCAAAGCAGGGCCAGCAAAGAGCCCCAGAGACCCCTACAGGTGAAATTGTGCAGCTGCATATTCTCTTACCAAACCCACCCCAGAGTTTCTCTAAGTAAGATCACCTCAATGAGCACAGCATAACTATGGTATTGACAACATTCCCTTACAGCAGACTATCACAAGCATTAAGATGTTACTAAAATATATAATACCAGCCAAAAGGCAAAACACGGACAGCTTTACTACTGGCCCTCGAAATTGGGACAGGATGAGTCTATCACGGTCCGTTCAAAATCAACAATGATCAGTCCTATTCACAATATTAATCATGAACCCTGTGTCTGCTATTACCTATTCATTTATACAGAATACTAACAATATCAATATCTCCAATATGAATGTCTTCCTAATAATGGTTTAATTTTCATTCCTAGATGGAGAACATTTGTGACACAACGAGTATGAGTTTAGTGATCCACTGAGGTAGACATCCTGGGTTGTTTCTCGATTCCACAAAGAGAGCAGAGCACAGTACACATGTTGCCCTCTGGTGGAAAAGAGATCAACAACTATAAGAACACAACCATTTAAAATGAGTCACATAGGTTGATTGAACCGGACACGGCATTGACCATGGAAATACAACCATTCTAAATGAGCCACACTGTAGATTTTTTTTACATTGTCTGCAGCTTGTGCATCAAATAGATATTGTGAAGGATAAATACCCTTCGTGATGCAGCAAGCATTGCTAATCACTGCCATCTATGGGATTCCAACCATTTATTTCTTAATTTTAGCCCTATAAAACCTCAGAATGGTTTTGAGGACAGATTCCTTTTCAAACAATGTTTGCTTTAACAAACCCACAAGTAAAACTCAAACAAAAAACAATTGATGAAATTGAGGTTTAAATTCGATGAGACCTACGTCAAACTCGTCACCTTGAGGAAGCAACAGACACATATGACATGTTCCCAGAACAGACAATCACATTCATTTAGCTGAACAATCCCTTAATTAGCCATCCCAGGAGCTTCCTCAGTAGATGGCATCATGTAAAGTAAAAAGGAAAAACTGGCGACATGAAAGCAACAGCAGAGACCCAGTGGGAGATTTCTCTAGGGACTAAACTAGTCCTCCTCTCCCACCATCATCTCACACAGTGGAGAGAGGAGTATGGATTATTACTGTTTATTATACAAATATCAAAAGATATGAATTCTAATAACCTGCATGTCACTTTGTTTAAACTTTATTTCTTTTCTAAACTGAATTTCATACATATCTGACAATAATGGATTCCATTTCAACCAACCCCCCAATTCTCATATAAAAATAGCAAAAAATTATAATACAACTGTCTCACACACAAAAACTGCTCTGTTTCTTCATAGTTTCTTTAAAGCCAATCTGTACCCACAGTTCATAGCCTTGTCTGAGTGGATTATTAAAACATCTAGCAGGCCTTGTCTGGTTAATGTTACCCTCTGTATTGACAGAAACATGGTTTTCAGTGAAACCAACAGCACTAAAAATATCCACTAAGGCAAAATCATACTGCGAATCAAACAGTCAGAGAGTGAATAGCGAGTTTATAAGACATTTTTCTGCAACAGAGCAATGTTTCATTTAGTTTAAAATAATGAATAAATAAAGCTGTAAAACAATGGACCAATCTGTGTTAGTTACAATACGCTAATCTGAGGTCAGTCAGACATTACTTTGTCAGTTTAAGTGAGTTGAGCAATAAAAATAAAACAATATACGTATGAAGCAGACAAAAAAAACAAACATCCAAACCAAAATAATATATTATTCTCACAAACATTTCCCTATATCAGGGATCCCTATATCCCTTTGTCACAGCTTGTACAGTACAGGAAGTCTTGATTGATTGGTTGTCCAGAGACGTGACCACTCTCCTAACTAATACTAACCCCTCCCATTATATTGTCCAGGGAGGTGCTATGTGCAAATTTGAAATGGTACCCTATATAGTGCATTACCTTTGGCCAGTAGTGCACTAAGGGAAATAGGTTGCCATTTTCAAAATGACCTATATTAGAAGAGAAGGGGTGGGCTTCTTCCCTGGCCACGCCTCCTTGGCGTATTTCTTCTTGCGTGGTTCGTTGAGAGCCTCGGTGGTGTAGGGTCCGGGGGCGAGGATAACAGCAGGGCTGGGGGTGACGAAGGGCTGTGCTGAGGCTGAGGTGGGGGAGAGGTCCACCTCGGGAGCAGGGTTAGGGAAGACTAGCGGCAGGCCCCCCAGGATAGTAGCTCCACCCTGGGCCATGGCGGGGAGGGAGCCGGCCTCTCCAATGGTGGGTGGGAGGTCTCCATAGAGCCCTCCACTGAAAGGGAAGTTCTGCATGCGTCTGGCCACAGAGTCCTCCAGACCTAGTGTAGCGTGACCCTCCATCTTCCTCTTCTGATTGGGTAGCAGGGTTTAGGGGGGAATGAGAAGATTGAAGATGGCAATATAGTAGCGTCAACTGTAAAGCACTGTGAAGTACTCTCTGACAAATAGTCTGAAAAGGGATTTATAAATCAAATGTGATTGATTGACCTCAATTTGCAACACAACATCAACTTTTAGCATTCATTGATTGGAGATGGATCAACACGAAGGTAATTATAGTTGTGTTTTTATATTTCTATTAATTTAGTTTCAGTTAGTTTTCAGTTTTAGTTGTATACAAATATTTCGTTTTTATATTATTTAGATTCAGTTTTAGAATTAGGAACAGAAGGAGGCTTGGAGACATGTGCTATATAGGTTTTTGGGGTGTTTTTGGGCATGTCACTTCTTTCAAGTGGGGGGCAGTAATAAACAAGTTGATGGGTAAGGTTAGGTTTAAATTATTAAGTCAATCTCAATGAGACTTGGATTTAAAAGGAAAAGCACCGAAACTGGTGCAAAAAATATGTTCAAAAGAATTGAGTCAGCTACCTATGTATTTATTTGGACAGTGAAGAAAAACTTTTAATTTGGCTCTATACTCCAGCATGTTAGATTTAAGATCAAATGTTCCATATGAGGCGACAGTACAGAATGTCCGCTTTTATTTGAGTGTATTTTCATTATTATTTGAGTGTATACATACTGTATCTGTTTTACCATTTAGAAATGAATTCAATTTATGCATCTAGTCCCCCCATTTGAAGGTCTAAAAAGTATTTGGACAAATTAACTTGTGTATTAAAGTAGTCCCCCCAAAGAATGTAGAGGTCGTGTTTCAGATTAAGTTGCGCCCAATAGAAATGAATGGTAAATAATCTATTGTGTAATTTGAGTCACTTTTATTGTAAATAAGAATATAAATGTTTCTTAAAACCTCTACATGATCGGTGGGTCCCCCGCAGGACGGTTGAGCTAACGTAGGCTAATGCAATTAGCATGGTGTTGTAAGTAACAAGAAAATTACCCAGGACATAGACATATTAAATTCTTGTTAATCTAACTGCACTGTCCAATTTACAGTAGCTATTACAGTGAACGAATATCATGCTATTGTTTGAGGGGAGTGCACAGTTATGAAAAATTATTAACAAACCAAAATCGGCACATTTGGACAGTCTTGAAACAAAATTGTGAACATAAATGCAATGGTTCATTGGATCAGTCTAAAACGTTGCACATACACTGCTGCCATCTAGCTGCCAAAATCTACATTGCGCCTGGGCTGGAATAATACGTTATGGCCTTTCTCTTGCATCTAAAAGATGGTACAAAAAAATACATGTTTTTTTTCGTTGTTTTATCTTTTACCAGATCTAATGTGTTATATTCGCCTACATTTATTTCCACAAACTTCAGTGTTTCCTTTCAAATGGTATCAAGAATATGCATATCCTTGCTTCAGGTCCTGAGTTACAGGCAGTTAGATGTGGGTATGTCATTTTAGGCAAAAATTGACAAAAGGGGCAGATCCTTAAGAGGTTTTAACCTCTACATTAATGTGGATGCTACCATAATTAGGGATAATCATGAATGAATCATGAATAAGTTAAGAGGCTGAAATAAATCAAAAGCTAGCCGCATTTACACACCAGCTTCAGTAGCTTGAAAACCATTCAATTTTTGCCCAATGTTAAGAAAAAAAAAGTTTAAAAATAAACATAATTCATGATGGTTTTTATTTAAGTTTGTTTTGGAGTCAAAGATATTGTTTTCGGTATAGTTTTTGTTTTTTAAACAGTTTTGATTTTTATTTTGTTCACTAAATCGTTTTTTCTTGATTTGTTTTCATTATTATAACAACAACAACAACAACCTTGGTCAACACAACTTTTGCCATTTTTCTCAAGAATCATCCCCAGCATAAAGTAAGAGATAGACGTGAAGAAGTTTACCTTGATCGGGACAACAGCAGTCTGTACCATATTCCTGAAGCGCCCTACTGATGGGTCGACGTCCTCTGTAAAAACAAGAAGACACACAGGATTATATTTTGAAATTTTTGCACGGGTGTGTGTTCTTGCATGTCTGTGTGCAAGTGTGTGTGTATGGGCACGTGGGTCATCAACCCTAACTAACACACCTGGGTTGATGATGACCTCCTCCTCACTGAAGGAGACCCTGCTACTCCTCCTCTTCCTCTTGGGCCTCACAATGTCCAGATTGCCATCCTCAATGGTCAGGGTGGAGATACGCTTGTTGTGGGCCGTGTTGAACTCTGTCAGGTTCTGGAACAGGTGAAACAAGAGGATGGATGCAGTCAGGTTCATCAAACAGATGGAGAAACCAGAAAATTCTACATTAGCTGCTTGAACAAAACAAATATATCTCACAAGAACTCAAGCAGTCCCCTGCCCCACACAAACCTCCAGCTCAGTCTCCTCCTCAGGTAGACCCAGCAGTCCTTTGAGCTCCTCGTCCTCCCCTGCCTTCACCTCCCCTCCAGGTATGGTGTTAGTCTGGGTCTGGGGCTTCTCTCTCAGGGTGTAGACCCGTGTGGATGCCCCGAACGACATGGTGGAGTCGATGGGCACCTGCTGGGGCTTGTGGGGCTCCAGACGGATACGACCCAGGAATGTACCATGTGCTAGGGGGACAGAGTAACATGGATTGTCCTTTCAAAAGGAAACTTCATGTTTAAGTTCACATATCTTCTATTTGGCATCTACAATGACATGGCATGACCCAAGCCTTTTTGTACCAGGGGCCAGCAAGCTACGGTTCTCTTTCTTGAACATTTATACTGAAACAAACACTTGACAACTGACTGCCAGACAACAAAGAAACATTGCAGGATACTAAGCTGTACTAGATACTCACTGCTGTTGAGGTCGATCAGGAAAACCCTCTTGAGGTGTCTGTGGTAGACCAGGGCTGAGTGGATACGAGAACACGACTGGTGGTCTATCGTGAAGTCACACAAGTCTGGGTTCCGCCCAAACAGGTAGTATTTCTTTTCATCAATGATTAGCTTCTACCAAATGAGAAAAAATGTCAACAGAGTTTTCTATCTAAGGTCATGGACTGGTATTGCAATGATTTTCTATAGAAAAAGTTTTGTAACATACACCGGATAGGTGCAGTGAAATGTGCTATTTTACAGGGTTAGCCATAGTAGTATGTCAGCCCTGGCGCAAATTAGGGTTAAGTGCCTGGTTCAAGGGCAATTTAGGGTTAGGGATAAATGACTTGTGGGTCTTTGACTGCATTGGAATCCAAGGGGTCACTAGGTTAGGTAGGCAGAGAGAACGGACATTATTCCATGTTTGTTTAAGCACATCTTCCAACACAGTGACATGTGCAGCAAATATATAATATAGGCCCTACACCTTATAACATATTTTAAGTCTTATCTTTAAATTAACATTAGGCTACTTGATACATGCCATATCTTCTGCACAGAGGCATTGCTCTTGCTTCTGTGGTTATTTTTGTCCAGCACCAAAAAAGTTGAAGTTGGGGTCAGGGTTAAGACTAGTAGACTTACCTCTACTAGCTTGTCTCCCTTCACCACATCTAGATGGAGTCCAGGGGGAGGTTTCCCTGCCCTGACAAAACAAAGTGAATGTCAATTGCATGTTGTAATTATGCTTTTATTCAAATGGAGGCTGTTTTGCCACCTTGCTGCATAACTAGTTGATCAAGACTACGGATTTGCAATACCATTTCTTCAAATGTTTTGCATGTGTGAACTGCACAAGCAATACTGTTATTCTTGTCTTGAGAAAGGAACACGCTTGCAAATGCTGCATAACAGTAAGCATTCTGGCACACCATACAGCTTTAGCAAACCCTGCTGCTGGATTTCACTGACAAGCTAACGTTAGAGCATTCAAACAGCTAGCATACTACTGTGACTGAGCACTCCAATATCATAGCGAAGTTGAGCTAACTAGCTAGCTATCTGGTTATGTTTCTAGCAAACAAACTACATCCTATTTCGATGCGACAATCTAATGAACTTCACCGACATGGACCTTACAACACTCTACTGCATGCTTTTGATTTTTGACAGTCAAAATTATGCATTAGACATCGTCGCTGGTCTTACCATGACGGGCAGTCAAAAAGAGGTGTGTTTGTGCTTGGGTTTGCTGCCATCTTACACCGTGCACTAGTAGTGAATGCTGGGAATGTGAGGACTACAGGGAAGTCTGTAGAAAGCTGGGAATCGTAGTTTATTATGAAATAATATTATGGAAGTTAATAAACCTAATTTAATTCCCCTGGTTTAAATATCTATACTATATACGTTGGAGATCAAATTGTTTGGGGTAGATTTATAACAAGTTTCCCACGATTGTGGAGGTTCGTTTCAACATCTTTTGTTGTTTGTTTGGCAAATCAAGACAATACAATTTTGACTATTCATTATTTTCATTGCATAATGACATTTCACCAAGCAATCATTTATCCAATCAACATTTTACACTGTACATCAGCTGTCACATACCAGAGGACCTCAAAACAAAACTATACAAAATAAAATTAGGCCACAGAGTCACCATATTTGAGAGTAAATCATATAAATAACAAATCATAAACAGTAACAGACATGCATGTTGATAAACCAAAATGTTGTGTCTTTTTATTTAAAAACATCCTATAGCTATTGATGTAAGTTGACCTTAAACAACAGAAGACATTCTCTAGCCCAGGGGTAACAACTCTTACCCTATGAGGTCTTCAACCTGCTGGTTCTGTTCTACCTGAATTGCAGTCACACCTAATCAGTAACTGGTTAGAGGGGAACAATGAAAACATGCAGTGGACTGGTTTCAAGGTCCAGAGTTGAGTTTGAGGGCCTAGCCAGTAGTGGCCCTGAAATGCTTGTCGTCGATGGTGGAGAAGATGTGGCCTTCTCTGATAAGAAACTCCAAGGTCTGGCTGCATGGAGTAAAGGGGAAAAGGAAGCATTAGACCAGATAGTGAAAAGAGACTAAGATGGGTTTTTTTAAGTTCTCCCTACGGAACACCCCCCCCCCCCAAAAAAATATAATCTGTTACCTGATGGCAGTCATGCTGAGGTACCCCAGCTTAATGTCTAGCTCCTCTAGACTGATGCCCCTGGGCTGTGAGTCTGAGCAACTCCTGATCAGGTTCAACACCTTACAGGAGGAGAAATAAAGCCATTGGTCTTTTGACCAAATCACATCTTACACATCAGATATTTTTCAGAACTGATCTGATTGTGAGAAAAATATCAGAATTGGACTGTCTGTGTAAATGTAGCCTTAACCTACATGCCAAACTAGAATGTTCCAAACACACCAAGACAGTCGTGAAGAGGGCACGACAAAGCCTATTCCAACTCAGTGTAATGGATGTGAAACGGCTAGCTTAGTTAGCGGTGGTGCACGCTAAATAGTGTTTCAATCGGCGACGTCACTTGCTCTGAGACCTTGAAGTAGTGGTTACCCTTGCTCTGCAAGGGCCGCGGCTTTTGTGGAGCGATGGGTAACGATGCTTTGTGGGTGACTGTTGTTGATGTGCAGAGGGTCCCTGGTTCGCGCCCGGGTATGAGCGAGGGGACGGTCTAAAGTTATACTGTTACATCAGGAAACTAAAAAGATTTGGCATGGGTCCTGAGATCCTCAAAAGGTTCTACAGCTGCAACATCACTGGTTGCATCACTGCCTGGTACGGCAATTGCTCGGCCTCTGACCGCAAAGCACTACAGAGTGTAGTGCATACGGCCCAGTACATCACTGGGGCTAAGCTGCCTGCCATCCAGGACCGCTACAGCAGGCGGTGTCAGAGGAAGGCCCTAAAAATTGTCAAAGACCCCAGCCATAGACTGTTCTCTCTACTACTGCATGGCAAGCGGTACCGGAGTGCCAAGTCTAGGACAAAAAGGTTTCTCAACAGTTTTCACCCCCAAGCCATAAGACTCCTGAACAGGTAATCAAATGGCTACCCGGACTATTTTCATTCACAGCTATCTGTATTGTGTCCCACCCACCATCCGCCAACCCCTCTTTTACGCTACTGCTACTCTCTGTTCATCATATATGCAGTCACTTTAACCATATCTACATTTACATACTACCTCAATCAGCCTGACTAACAGGTCTGTATGTAGTCTTTTGGGGGGGGGGGGGGGGGGGGGGGTTGATTGATACTGTTTGTGTGGAAGTATGTGCGCAGCTATAAATTGATGTTTTTGTATTCTTGACTTTAGAACGTTCTCCGAATAAACTGTACTAGCCTTTTGCGTAAACTCATTCTGACTAATAATTATTAAACCCATGGTCTTACAAACCTCGGGGATTGGTCAAAGCTATTGATTGATTGTTATTATCATTGGGATTGAAAACTCTCGTGACAAAAGGACAATGTGAAAAGAAAATATCTAAACCAACATAATACGGTTCAGCCCTATAATCCAAGTCAGGCATTAGAAGCTAGGGTCTAGGCGTTATATGTGCTGCAGGACTAGAGAACTGACCTGGCTCTGACTGGCACTCAGCCCGTAGGTTGATGCGTCTCCATCTCCAGGATTACCACCACCACCACAAAGGTTCCTGTTGTGCTGCATGTGGGCCTGCACTACCTCCAGCATGTGAGAGGTGATCTCATTCAGGTCCTCAAGGCAACAGAGGTTGAAAGCCACCAATGATCTTTGGCCCTGGCAGGAAGTATATGAAGGGGTACAGAAATGTGCCATACTCATGTAGAGAAATACTAGACTTAAAGTGCTAAATCGAATACATTTACCTGAATGATACGCAGGCTTCCAGAGACCTTGACATAAGTCCCTGGGGATACAAAAGTACTGTCCACACCAGGATCCTGTAAGGATTCAGTATATTATCTGCTATAGGAGAAACTAAAAATGATTTTAAAAAGTTGCCAATGCCCTATTTCTCCCCAACCTAGTTTTCATTTGAAACGTTTCGGGACGAAGACCTATAATTATCCACTTACTGCAGTGTCCACCCAGAGCTTCACGCCTAATGGGGGTCCAGTCATGTCGTCCACGGAGTACAAGACATTGTTTACTGAGGGAACCGTTCTCCTGACGATACCCACCACAGATACCTTAATCCAGAAATCAAATACAAAAGACAGGTGTAGATGTTGAATCAATGCGGCGCTGCCAGATTTTTTCTGGTTTGCAGTGAATAAAGTGGATATACATGATATAGGACCTACTGGGAACGAGTTCTAGGTTTCTCTACCAACAGGGACCCTCACCTGGTTGAACTCAATGTCACCAACTCTGAAGACTTCCCCGACAGCCATGGCAGACAGCAGTTGGGACACAGTGCACGGCATCATCTGAAGTACTGACCACTGTCACAGCAGGGCAATGAAAG
This sequence comes from Oncorhynchus mykiss, assembly GCF_013265735.2. Classification (NCBI taxonomy): domain Eukaryota; kingdom Metazoa; phylum Chordata; class Actinopteri; order Salmoniformes; family Salmonidae; genus Oncorhynchus; species Oncorhynchus mykiss. The sequence continues at coordinate 49,133,876 of NC_048582.1, forward strand.
CGTCATATTTTGGTCCACTGAAGCTTGTCCGTTTTATAAATATAAGAATGCTAGTTCAATGCATTCCAAGACAACATTGTCATTGTTCAGTTATGGGTTACGTTGTGACGACATGGGGGTTAAAATAAACACCTTGGTTGTCTTCTGTCCTGACTGGAACGTGGTAAATCCACCTGTGGACTGATTGTACCTGTATCCACTTCCCATATATGAGCCCCTGTTGTATACTTTGGAAAAACACATTGAACTGCACAACACATCTACTGAAAGCAGGTACAATGAGTGACTAAAACTTTTAAATGCTAGTTAAATTAATTTGTGTGACATCTTAGTTGCAGGTCCCTTCAAAACTCACCTTGACCCCACTTGTAGTTGGAAGAGGGATTTTAGTTAGATTTGATCATTACAACTATCCCATAAGATTGAAAGGTGCAACACTTGACAGATCACCACATTTCAGCTCACTAGCAAAAAACGTTAGCCAATTATCCAATTAACCAATCAGAGACCAAAGTGTAGCAACCATATAACCTCAGCAATCAACAAAGGGCATCTCCCACTCAATCGGCAGCTAAATAAATTGAAAACTACCAGACAAGTTCATTCTCACTAAAACATTTACTTTGATATAAAATCTCATATTTTTTTAAATCCATGTTTTGTTTTTTGTAACATTTTAATTATAACGCCATCAATTCAACAATGAATGACATTTTACAGCATTTATTGATACATTTCACTGAATCTCTTCAAAATATCTTACGACATACAAAGGAAATATTGTTCATAGAAAAATTTGAGCCCCTCATACACCTGGTTATAATGTACACTGATGATGCTTGGTGTTTATCTTCAAATGGTGAGGTTTGTCGTTGCAATGGGTCCTGTTCTGAATAGGGCACTTACGATTTGTGTTCCCAATGGCACCATATATATATCACATCACTACTTTGGACCAGGGCCTCTGGTCCAAAGTAATGCATTTATGGGCAATAGGGTGCCATTTTGGATGCAGATTTCACCAAAGGTGACACATCTGAGTCTGGTAGGATTATACTTCAGGCAACGAGCTATTTTTATCTCCTTATCAAGTTCATCAGAAGCAGCAAAGACGTTTTTGAGTAGGTGACCCCAGTTGTGTGTGTACACAATCAATACACACACAAACACATCAATGACCAACCAAAGTTGGGCCAATGAAGACATAATTATCACCACTAGCACACCAACACAGTATCCAACTCTAAAACCACTTCTGTATCAATGACAGAACATATGGGAAGCTGAAGTAACTGTTGAAAAAGGATCAACCATCACAGCAAACATACAACTCAAACAATGTCAAGGCGCTCGTAATAATTCACAGTCACATGTCCATAAACTCCTCCTTCAGCCTCTGTAGTAGCTCATATGCACAAGGTGTACAAAACATTAGGAACATCTGCTCTTTCCACGACAGACTGACCAGGTGAAAGCTATGATCTGTTATTGATGTCACTTGTTAAATCCACTTCAATCAGTGTAGATGAAGGGGAGACAGGTTAAAGAAGGATTTAAGACAATTGAGAATATCACAGGAGGTTCATACCTTAATTGGGGAGGACAGCATCATGGTCATGGCTGGAGTGGAATAGTATCAAATACATCAAACACTTGGGTTCCATGTGTTTGATGCCATTCCGTTCGCTCCTTTCCAGATATTATGAGCCGTCCTCCCCTCAGCAGCCTCCACTGGTTTATGTGTGCCACTCAGAGGGTGAATAGGCAAGACTAAATATTTAAGTGCCTTTGAGCGGGGTATGGTTGTATGTGGAAGGCGCACCAGTTTGAGTGTCAAGAACTGCAATGCTGGCTGGGTTTTTCACACCCAAAAGGACATCCAGCCAACTTGAGAACTGTGGGAACCATTGGAGACAACATTGGCCAGCATCCCTGTGGAATGCTTGACACCTTGTAGAGTCCATGCCCAGATTAATTGAGGCTGTTCTGAGAGCAAAAGGGGATGCAACTCAATATTAGGAAGGTGTTCCTATTGTTTTGTACACAGTGTATATTCATGAATCAATGAGTACATATCATTAAAAAATCCAAAAATGGATGTATACTGAACAAAAATATGAAACGCAGCATGTAAAGTGTTGGTCCCATGTTTTATGAGCAGAAAAAAATATCCCAGAAAAAGTCCATATGCACAAAAACCTTATTTCTCTCAAATTGTGTGCACATCTCTGTTAGTGAGCATTTCTCCCAAAATAATCGATCCACCCGACAGGTGTGGCATATCAAGAAGTTGATTAAAAAGCATGGTCATTACACAGATGCACCTTGTGCTGGGGACAATAAAAGGCCACTAAAATGTGCAGTTGTCACAACACAGTGCCACAGTTGTCTCAATTTTGAGGGAGTGTGCAATTGACATGCTGACTGCAGGAATGCCACCAGAGCTGTTGCCAGAGAATTGAATGTTAATTTTTCTACCATAAGCCGCCTCCAACGTCATTTTAGATCATTTGGCAGTACCTCCAACCGACCTCACAACTGCAGACCACGTGTAACCATGCCAGCCAAGAACCTCCACGTCTGGCTTCTTCACCTGCGGGATCATCTGAGACAGCCACCAGCTGATGAAACTGAGAAGGATTTCTGTCTGTAATGATGCCCTTTTGTGGGGCAAAAACTCATTCTGATTGGTTCGGCCTGGCTCCCAAGCCTATGGCTGCACCCCTGCCCAGTCATGTGAAATTCATAAACTAGGGCCTAATCAATGTATTTTAATTGACTGGATTTTCTTTTTTTATGAACTGTATCTCAGTAAAATCATTGAAATGGTTAAGTTTATATTTTTGTTAAATATAGCAACTGCTGATTGTGCTTTAGCCATTTTATTAAAGGGGCAATCAGTGCTAATATTGAAGGGGTAAAACAGCAGAGATAAAAACCCAATAGCCAAAACTCTGAACAAAATGTGCCTGGCCACCACAACAATCACACAATGTAGTGCTAGGTGCTAGTGTGTGGAGATATTAAAATAAGGCATAAAGTATGTTAATATCATGAAAGACAAGAGGATTTTGTCAATGGAAGACATTTAAAAAAGGCAATAATGCAGGTTCATGTTGGCGACAGTCTGCTCGTATGAAATATATTTTAAAACTTATGCCACTGTTTGAATGACACACTAAAACTACATTTTTTCAGATATTGATAACGTTTTCATTTTCACAACTGTTAGAAGCGCACAAATTATGACCTGCAAGGCAATAGGCCTGGGTCCCCAGAGCGTGCCTTCCTTTACCTCTGCCACCTACACCAAACGTAATAGGCTTAGTAGGAGTCTGTCGGAAGGAAACGTGGAGAAAGGGATTACCGTTAAATCCAGCGGGACCCAGAGGTGTGTGTCTGTTCTGGGGAAACCGAGGTGAAAACTGACAGTGAGAGGAGATCAGGTTAAAACACAAAATTGTATTTTTTAAATAGATCCTCTGGGCTCAGGGACAACTGTGTGCTGTGCTGCCTCCATCTCCTCTCTGAAGGGGAGAGGCATTGCATGCATAAGTAGACGTTCTGTGTGCTGACAATATACCGGTGTGTGTGTGTAAGAGACTTCTTGTTTGCTGTTTGACAATATATCTTCCCAGGCCCCAAGTAAACACTGTTTCTCAAGGTGATAGATAATAGCATGGTAAGTTATGAAAAGGAAAATAACTAAATAAAAGTGCATTTTTTCATCAAGTGATTGCCAGTGAAGTCATACCCCTAACCATTCCGTTCACACAGGTTTCATTTGGAACTCCATTGGCCTTCAGTTGTGAGAATTCAAGTCTAAATTAAAGCACTATATTTTAATAATACAAGCAGAACATTGGCTCTTCAGTTAAATACATCAATGTTTGTTTGGGGCCACAACACATTCCTTTATGTGTTTTGAATAAGCAGCTTGCTATCTCTGGACTTTAAATTATGGTGACTCAAGTTAATTACATTCCAAACACTCCATTCCTCAAAATTATTTTCATTATGGGGCAATCATGACACATTCCAGGACAATTATGACAATGGCTGACTGAGGTTATGCTAGGTTATGTCTGGGCTGGGGGTTATGCTAGGTTATGTCTGGGCTGGGGGTTATGCTAGGTTATGTCTGGGCTGGGGGTTATGCTAGGTTATGTCTGGGCTGGGGGTTATGCTAGATTATGTCTGGGCTGGGCTGGCATACCAAGACTTAGCCTGATCCCATAGTTGGCTCAGGGCCAGCTCAGAATACTGTCCTGTGTGATATGTCTCTTCAAACAGCTGGTTGTCTACAAATCCCAACCAACAGTATATCTTCGATTTTACCTGAGCAGTGGGAAGTGTGTGTGTGTGTGTGTGTTGATGGGGAGGAGCAGGGTTTGGTCACAGAATACTGGTAAAACCAGCCGTGCACAGTTTACGATCACTGAGGCGTGTCTAAATTGGAATTTAATTGCATCATATCTACACGGGATGCGGTCTCCCTGTTTCATAAATTGCATCCGAAGTACGATTATTAGCACCGAGACTGGGGTGAAATTTGTAGGCAAACAACTGAAGAGAGTTAAAGTTAACAGGTTAGCCTAAACCACTGGGGTGGCTAGCAAACACCTCTCCTTCTGAGAGACAAACAGCTGAATGTGCTTATGGACAGCCTTGCTCTGTTAACATTCAAAACAAAAAAAAATTACAGCCTGGCTATCAACCCGTTGAGCTAGGTTTACCAGTAGTCCTACATCTAAACCAATATCCAACTGCAAAGCCAAAATCTGACGTTTGAATTGTTCCCTTACAAGAAAAACAAACTCCCATTGTGTGGCCTCGACCACCAGAGCTAACAGTGGTGAATTAGGACTAGATACAAGTGCTTGATGTTGTGACTACAAGTCCCATGGTCCGCTCTCCTCCTATCCACATCAATTATCACGTGTCCCAGTCGAGCTCTCTGCAGGCAATCCTGACCAGTCGGAGCTCCAGTTCAAAGGCGTCAGGTCTCTCCTGAGGGTTGAACGACAGCATCTCCCGGATCAGCTGTTTCATGCCCGCGTTCATGCTCTTCATCCTGGCCGGGATCAGCAGCTCCATCTTGGGGTTCTCCAGGAGCGCCTCCCCGAGGGGCACGATCTCCTCCCCCTGCTGCACGTAGCTTCCCAGGAGCTCCTTCTGGGTCTCCACATCAACGAACGTGATCCGCTCCACCATGGCCCAGATGATGATACCCAGGGCAAAGATGTCTGCTTTAGCCGTGTAGTGGCCCTCCCACACCTCTGGAGCCATGTAGAAGTCCGTGCCGCACGCTGTGGAGAGGAAACACTTGTTGACGGAGGCTGGTTCCTCAGGGTTGAGGCCCGACGTGGAGCAGACCTTTGACAGCCCGAAGTCTGCCACCTTCAGTGTGGGCTCGGGGGTTCCCGCAAAGGTCCTTCCCTGGGAGATGAGGATGTTGTCAGGCTTCAGATCTCGGTGGATGATCTGGTTTCGGTGCAGGAAGGCCAGGGCACTTCCTAACTGCAGCATGAAGCTGGTGTTGGTCTTGCGGCTGGGTTTACGGGACAGCAAGTAAGCGTTCATATCTCCTCCGTCACAGAAGTCCATGACGAACCACAGATAGTAGGCACAGCACGGGTCAAAGGTTATCTCTCCCTTCAGAGATGTCTCCACCAGCTGGAGATAGAACAGAGACAACAGAAAGGCTATCAGAAAGGCCATTAGTATTAATAGTACATCATATAGTAATTCAGCAGACAGCCAGACACAATCCAAAACAGACACTGTATATAAAGGCATTCAGTATGTGCCCATGCAGGAATTTTGCCCAAACCCATGGGGTTGCCAGCACCATGCTCTAACCAATGACTGTATTGCTCTGTATTCTGGAACACTTGGCTCGCTTCAGAAAATGCCACCAATAAGATGAATGCTGAACAGATCAAAAATAAATAGTTCAAAAAGACTGCTGGGAGCAAGCCGACAGGCTCTCTGTGTCAATTCCCATCACGTTTCAGAGGAAATGCTAACTGGAGGAAAATTACTAAGAAAACAGAACAAAATGCTATTTCTAGCAGCGGTACCTACCTGACAGGGAAACAGGGAAATTGATTATGTAATCTAAAGCACAGTGGCAGTCCTGATTATTGATAAGCCAAGATGGAAGAAGAAAAACACTTCTATTAAATTCCTTGAGGGGAGGGGGGGGGGGGGGGGGGGGGGGAGAGAATTTAACAAACAAGCAAAAGTGCCTTGTCTCGTGCCATTGGCTTTGAATTCACAGCGTGACTGCCAGCCTCCTCTGTGAGCCGTCAAATGGAGGGGTGTGTGTGTTGTTGGTTTTTCTGTCTCGCTGGCTCTTTGTGTTTTTTTGTTTTAAATCTAAACTCGTTGTGACGCCTCTGATCTTAGAAAGACTTCTGCTGTGGGAACTGGGTTAATCAAGCACACGTCTCCTTTTGACAGCTGACCAGATCTTAAAACCGATCCTCTCCCATAGAAAATGTGCTGCAGGTTTTTGACATGCACACACCAGCAGCACAACTATTTGGGTTTTGAATTACAGACGAATCAAATGCCTGACAATCTTTATGGTACAAAACAACACATTGACAGTCCCGCCACTTAGGGAAAAACAGTCTGTACACAAAATTGGTCAGTGAGCCAAGCCATCCGTAACCTAATAGATTGAAATAATTCACCAGCATCGCCAGTCAGACAATACAGTCCCTGGCCTCTGATCTATTATAATGATGGTTCCTCCCCCACACGGTAATCCTGTCCCATTATCAAAATGTTCTCCCTCTATAAGCAGCAGTAGAACAAGAAAAGACGACTCGGTCGGAACAAAGGATTCTGGGAAAGCGGCCAAGCCCAACATGCTGCAGTGTTTAACAAGCTCGTAGAGCGGATCGGACAATGTATGTGAGTGTGACAATGGCCCACGTGCCGCTGAGAGGCTACAATCAGTTGTTGCCAGGCCCTTTAAACCCTCAGTGAGCCAAGAGGGAGGAACATGTTGTTGGTAATAGACTAGACAGGTTGACTGGGGAGAGGAGTCCCTTTAAAACACTGTGCTCAATGAGGACATAAGATGCCCCCTTAAAAACCAGTGTTCAATGCACCACCTGACAGAGCCACAAGGATGACTAGCTAAACAGAACAGTCTTCTGAACTAACTAGTCACAGTATGAACACTCTGTAGAGGCATCCAACAGGCTGAATGAGAGGCCAAAACACTGGAAGCAACACTAGCTAACACCTTGAATTACTAGCAAACCCTGGACTAACCATTTCAGTCACCTCTGTGTCCGTCGGTACAGCCGTGTACTCTGCCACTTGTGGCTGGCAACAATATGTAGAACAGCCAGAAGGGAAAACAATCCAACACTCCCTTTATCAAGTAGCGTGACTGTGCTCAATGTCCAATACATCATCCTATAGCCAACATTGGGATCTACGGAGTGTGTGTATCGGTCCTGTCTTGTTCTACATAATTCAATCGTTATGATATGTTTGTTACATTAAGTTGTGTTATTGTAAACTTGTGTTATGGTAAATGTATTTAGGCTATCCTGGTGTTGTGTTTTCTATCACTTCTATAATTGCCCTTTGGTGAATTGAGTTTAGGAATTCAAAAAGAAGCTTCTCCACTAACATTCTACCCATCAACATAATCAGATTCCTTCACCTCTGCTCTGACCACATCCTCTTCGGCTGCCAAGTTGCTTCTCAGCATATGCGAGACAGAACCTTGAGGTTGAATGGTAAGTTCCGCCCTGCCAGCACAGATCCGTTTGTGAGGTTCTTCTGTGGCTGTGGTCTTTCAACAGATATGCTCAAGATGTGATTCCTCTGGTCTGAATTTGTACTCTTCCATGTGCTTACAATGCATTTGAACTAGGGCCTAACCTTACTCATAAGTATCTGATATGTTAAGTAGGCTACATAAAGTTCAATATTTGGTGAGGGGGGATTCAAAACCTAGGCCTATCCTTAAAACCTACACATAAACCCACTTGTAGGCTTGGGGGGAATCCAGATTCTCATACTTACAGTGTGCCATACCGGGATATCCAAGGCTCTTCATCCAGGCGGGGCATTCTCTGCTGTTACCAAGCAAAGCTTAATATTGGAGTAAGCTAACCACTTAACTAGCAACTAAATTAGCGAACAAATCGCACAACTGCAGAGCATTTTAGCACATTTTAGACAGTTAAGATATCTAGCAGACAAACAGTTGTGAATTCCATACTGCAACTAAATCACCTGACCCGTGCTGAAGAACAGTGAGTGACTCACAAGGCTCCAGTCTCTCATCGTTATGTGCTTGTAAACAAACACCACATGACTGGGGACTACCGGTAAGCTTCATAATGGAAAAGTATGTGACGGGTGACATATTGCACAAGTTGATGCAGGCATTTACTTAAAAAGTACCAACAAATATTCAAATGTACTTCAACTTCCAAAAATAGTTTGAGGTATTAAAACATTTTTTTTTTAGCCAATGGCTATTTCAAAATACTCCAGTATACTATATACCGCCCATACCCTACCCTCCTGGAGCCTATTTGAAGACATCATATATAACCCTCTCCTGTCCGCTAGCAGAGTCCTTTCATATGAGCAACCCTGTCACATTGACAAAGGGAAACCTGAACCCCAGTAGCCCTCCCATCTCCCCCAGTTGTTTTTTCCTCCTCCGCTTTCTGTACATTTGATGCAATGCATTGCTTTTACTAAAGTTCTAATGTATTACATTTGAATTATTTACTCATCTATTGTTTGTACTCATTGTGAATCCCTGTGCTTCATGTGTAAAAGGTGGTATCTATACATTTTGTTTTAAGTCTATTATCAATACATCCAGGTATAGCAGGGAGCTGGATCTGTGGTTCATCCTCTGGACAGGTCTATCTGCATTTTACTACAGCTAGCCTGTTATTTATCAATCTTTCTAGCCATCCATCCATATAAAATGTATTACCTCTAGGTACAGTGGGGAACTGGACCCATGGCTCATCCTCTGAGCCAGGTCATCTCTCTGCAGGACACACTCCTCCAGGTGAATGACGTTGGGGTGCTGGCTCTGGATACTGCTCAGGGCCCAGAATTCCCTGAGGGCCAGCTCTACATTCTCTGGGCTGTGGCAGCGGATCTTCTTCACGGCCATCCGGGCCCCGGTGCGTTTCACCAGCGCCTCGTACACCACGCCGTAGCTGCCACGCCCTACCTCCTGGATCAGCTCATACTTCGGCTGGCTGCTCACCATCCTCTTCCTCACTGTGTGTGTGTGTGGGGGGGGGGGGGGATGGAGGCGGTGGGGTTAATGGGGTACCACTGATTGTTGTTGAGAGCTAGGTGGTCAGCAGAACAAACTGAGAACGTAACCCTGATAACCCTCAGTTACTGAATAATATCCCAACAAGGTGAGTTTATCCGTCATACTAAATTAAGAAAACCGTATGTGAGTTGACATGACAGCCCCCTGCTCCTGACCACATCAAAAACCCATAGCTATAGGCCTAGTCTAGATGTAGTCTGATAAGTTTTATCCCAGGAAAATGAACTAGCCACGTGACACACTGTCAGATGGATGACACAAATAACAGTGTTTAAGTTTTAGCAAGTAAAATTAGGACAGTTGGCTTTCTACCCGCAAGATAGCACTTGATCATGACTCCCAGTCCATTAAATTACACATAAGAGTCATTGAAGAAAGGCGTATTCTGTACTGGGGAGTTTTGTTAAGAGAGCTAACACTGGGCCTGAATGTTAAAATGCGTTACGGTTTGGTAGCATAAAGACGCTATCATACTTATTAGAACAGTTCTCATTGATACCCGGCCATAGAGGGTTAGGGTACCCACCCGGCCATAGAGGGTTAGGGTACCCACCATGCCATAGAGGGTTAGGGTACCCACCCGGCCATAGAGGGTTAGGGTACCCACCCGGCCATAGAGGGTTAGGGTACCCACCCGGCCATAGAGGGTTAGGGTACCCACCAGGCCAGAGGGTTAGGGTACCCACCCGGCCATAGAGGGTTAGGGTACCCACCCGGCCATAGAGGGTTAGGGTACCCACCCGGCCATAGAGGGTTAGGGTACCCACCCGGCCATAGAGGGTTAGGGTACCCACCCGGCCATAGAGGGTTAGGGTACCCACCCGGCCATAGAGGGTTAGGGTACCCACCCGGCCATATCACCATAGAGCACATGTTTACGGGTGACAATTAGCGATCTAGCATGACCCGAACACCTGTGTGTACCAAAAGGCGGCCACGAGAAACGTTTGATCACTAAAAAATACTGTCGACGATAAACCCAGTTAAAACAGTGTACAGTAAGTGTATATTTTGCATTTGTGAAATTATTTGATGTGATACTAAAAGTAACAAGCTTTATGTTTCTATACTGAACAAAAATACAAATGCAACAATTTCAAAGATTTTACTGAGTCACAATTCATAAGGAAATCAGTATATTGAAATATTTTCATTAGGCCATAATCTATAGATTTCGCATGACTGGACAGGGATGCAACCATGGGGAGCCCGGCACAGCCAATCAGAATGAGTGTTTCCCTCACAAAAGGCTTCATTACAGACAGTAATACTCCTCTAAAACAACATTGGAGGCAGCTCATGGTAGAGAAATTAACATTACATTCTCTGGCAACGGCTCTGGTGGACATTCTTGCAGTCAGCATGCCAATTGCACACTCCCTAAACTTGAGACATCTGTGACATTGAGTTGTGTGACAAAACTGCACATTTTAAAGTGGCCTATTGCTGTCCCCGGCACAAGGTGCATCTGTGTAATGATCATGCTGTTTAATCAGCTTCTTGTTATGCCACGCCTGTCAGGTGAACGAATTGTCTTGGCAAAGGATACATGCTCACTCACAGGAATGTAAACAAATTTGTGCACCAAATTTGAGCTTAAGCTTTTTGTTTATATTGTACATTTCTGGGATCTTTTATTTCAACTCATGAAACATCGGACCAACACTTTACATGTTGCGTTTATATTTTTGTTCAGTGTTGAACCGTATCGCAATTTAGGAATCAATTCACGTTTAGATTGAGTTTTTGGCTGCCTGAGCCAGTCTACCTCAGACGATATCACATATCGTCCTTGGACCTTAACGAGTAATGGTAGGCTCCAAAAGATTACCCATTGGACTACCCGCAAGAGAGCAAATGTGCAAACGTGAACACCTCAGAGGCCAAAGCATGCGACATGTACACAAATCAACACTTCCCCCTCACAGATTTTACCTGTTATTTGCGCACTAACGCATTGCTGACAGCTACAGCATTTGAGGGGAAAGTTGAAGTTAGCTATGCCATTTCCTGACATGTCAGCCTACTGCCCAAATATGTAAGAATAAATAAACATTATCAAATAGTAAATTCAGTGTAATTAGCTAAACTCTATGAGAATTAGCTTGCTAGCTAACACGGAAGCGAAACTGTTTTTAGTTAACGTTAGCTAGCTAGCAAGCAAAGGAAGAAACTGCTGGCTAAAAATACATGAATAGTTTGTTAGAATCATAACTACCGTTAGCTAGCTATATACATGTAAATTATATATTGCTATGTTGCCACAGGGGAATGTAGACAAGTTAGCTAGCTAGTTCAGTACCTTATGTCAGGGTTTCCCCAAACTCGGTCCTGGGTCCCCCGCCCGCTAGCTGCAGATTTTTTGCCCTAGTGATACATTAAATAAATCAAAGCTTGGTGATTTTTTGTTGTTAACTAGGCAAGTCAGATAAGAAAACAAATTATTATTTACAATGATGGCCTGATGAGTTTGTTATTTTGAATCAGATTGGGCAAAAACCTAAACGTGAACCCGGTGGATGACCCGGTCTTACGTAAAGTAAACTACCTAACTAGTTAGCTCGACACCTTTATTGTTGTCCTTCTGCGCCAGCTTGTTCTGGCTCCGTACAATTCGGCTAGCTAACGTAACGCAGTCCCACACACCTGCGCACACGACCAAGCACCATGTCGCAGGGGCAGACAAAAGAGCTGGCTTCTTCTGAAGACGAGGAAAGGAAACAGAGTAGCTAACTATAACTCTAGCAAGCTACACATTTACCTGTTTTCCTCTTCCCTCAACGATTCATTTGTTGTTGACTTTCTCTGGCAGACAAGACAAGGTCCGTGGTGAGAGATCGCAAACCTGCAGCTCAAGTACCCCGTCAACAGCGCGCGCCCGATTGCTCGTTCCCAAAACAACACAGCCAGGGTGCTCTACAGCAGCAGCCGTGAGAAATACTGCCCCCTTCCTTTCACTTTTTTTGTTGAGCCTTTTGTGCAAGCTTCCAGCTAGCTGAAAGGGGAAACACAGTGCCTTGCGAAAGTATTCGGCCCCCTTGATCTTTGCGACCTTTTGCCACATTTCAGGCTTCAAACATACAGATATAAAACTGTATTTTTTTTGTGAAGAATCAACAACAAGTGGGACACAATCATGAAGTGGAACGACATTTATTGGATATTTCAAACTTTTTTAACAAATCAAAAACTGAAAAATTGTCTGTGCAAAATTATTCAGCCCCTTTACTTTCAGTGCAGCAAACTCTCTCCAGAAGTTCAGTGAGGATCTCTGAATGATCCAATGTTGACCTAAATGACTAATGATGATAAATACAATCCACCTGTGTGTAATCAAGTCTCCGTATAAATGCACCTGCACTGTGATAGTCTCAGAGGTCCGTTAAAAGCGCAGAGCATCATGAAGAACAAGGAACACACCAGGCAGGTCCGAGATACTGTTGTGAAGAAGTTTAAAGCCGGATTTGGATACAAAAAGATTTCCCAAGCTTTAAACATCCCAAGGAGCACTGTGCAAGCGATAATATTGAAATGGAAGGGGTATCAGACCACTGCAAATCTACCAAGACCTGGCCGTCCCTCTAAACTTTCAGCTCATACAAGGAGAAGACTGATCAGAGATGCAGCCAAGAGGCCCATGATCGCTCTGGATGAACTGCAGAGATCTACAGCTGAGGTGGGAGACTCTGTCCATAGGACAACAATCAGTCGTATATTGCACAAATCTGGCCTTTATGGAAGAGTGGCAAGAAGAAAGCCATTTCTTAAAGATATCCATAAAAAGTGTAGGTTAAAGTTTGCCACAAGCCACCTGGGAGACACACCAAACATGTGGAAGAAGGTGCTCTGGTCAGATGAAACCAAAATTGAACTTTTTGGCAACAATGCAAAACGTTATGTTTGGCGTAAAAGCAACACAGCTCATCACCCTGAACACAACATCCCCAGTGTCAAACATGGTGGTGGCAGCATCATGGTTTGGGCCTGCTTTTCTTCAGCAGGGACAGGGAAGATGGTTAAAATTGATGGGAAGATGGATGGAGCCAAATACAGGACCATTCTGGAAGAAAACCTGATGGAGTCTGCAAAAGACCTGAGACTGGGACGGAGATTTGTCCTCCAACAAGACAATGATCCAAAACATAAAGCAAAATCTACAATGGAATGGTTCAAAAATAAACATATCCAGGTGTTAGAATGGCCAAGTCAAAGTCCAGACCTGAATCCAATCGAGAATCTGTGGAAAGAACTGAAAACTGCTGTTCACAAATGCTCTCCATCCAACCTCACTGAGCTCGAGCTGTTTTGCAAGGAGGAATGGGAAAAAATGTCAGTCTCTCGATGTGCAAAACTGATAGAGACATACCCCAAGCGACTTACAGCTGTAATCACAGCAAAAGGTGGCGCTACAAAGTATTAACTTAAGGGGGCTGAATAATTTTGCACGGCACTGTAAGTGTTCCCCCGTTCATTGCATAGCTTTAAATTAGTGGCGGCTGCTGAGGGGAGGACGGCTCATTATAATGACTGGAACAGAGCGCATGGAATGGATTAAAAAAATGAAACCATGTGTTTGATGTATTTGATACCATTCCACTGATTCCGCTCCAACCGTTACCACGAGCCCGTCTTCCCCAATTAAGGTGCCACCAACTTCCTGTGTCAGACCATGGCCATGGATTCTTGCCCTTGCAACTCCCTCCCATATTCTACCGAAAAGTTTAATTACACCAGTAAAACGAGGGTTAGGGGAGGGTTTGGCCGGGGAAGGCCTTCATTGTAAAATAAGAATTTGTTCTTAACTGACTTGCCTAGTTAAAAATTTTTTTAAGTAAAATCATTTGAATATTTATTCAAACATTTTGAATACAAATCTATGGCAAGAACTTAATTCTTAAGTTATCGTGACATTTAATGTTTGTAAAATGTTATTGTTTTTCCCAGCAACCCCGCTGAATGCCACATTTAGTTTGCGCCAAAGTGATGCCATGCAGGATGTAAGATTATATTTGACACAACACAGGCAACTAAGTCAATGATCTTGAATGAAATGACACACTGAAAGATACCTTTATCTCAACCCTAATGTTATACAGTAGGCAGTATCAATAAGAACTAGATTATGAATTATATCTTAATCAAAACGGTTTGCAGAAAATGTAACTCCCCTATCACAGTACCTGTTTGGAACATGCTCTTAAAGGGACAGCACCATGATGTACTGGAAGAGACGAGCACAATGTTGCAACAAAGTATTCATAAATCGGTTATTATAAACATTGTCTCTTGAAAAGTTGTTTTGTTACTTGGTAAAACAACTTTAAAGTCTCTAGGCACTAGACTACCAACCCATTAATCAATTATAGGCCCAACATTGCATCACATGTTCAGTGTGTCAGAAACTGCAGCCTAAGTTAAAGAATAACAAAAAGATGATGTGACATAGGGCTAAAAAGAGACCCACCACTGTGTATCATATTGATATATTTTTATTAACAGGCTAGTCAATTATGCATGTGTCAACACTACTATGTCTGGTTCGCAACTCAGTTTGTAATACAGCTTGATACATGATTTGTCAAAGTGAGCTATAGGCCTACTATACCACATACTGTGGTTGGTGATAACAGTCAACATAGCTACATTCTTTGGTCTAATAAACAGCAGAGCAGAGAAATCAAGTAACACACAATATGAGGCCTATTGTTTGTTTTGTGCATCATACAGTGCTTTCAGGAAGTATTCATACACATTGACTTATTCACATTTTGAGTTACAGCCTGAATTCCAAATTGCTTAAATATTTTTTTTAAATCTCACCCATCTACACACAATACCCCATAATGACAAAGTGAAAACATGGTTTTAGAATTTCTTTGCACATTTATCAATTACAGCTGTGAATCTTTCTGGTTAAGTCTCTTAAGAGCTTTGCACCCCTGGATTGTACAATATTTGCAAATTATCATTTGGAAAATTCTTCAAGCTCTGACATATTAGTTGTTTTCATTGCTAGACAGCCATTTTCGAGTCTTGCTATAGAATTTCAAGCCGATTTAAGTCCAAACTGTAACTAGGCCACTCAGAAACATTCAATATTGTCTTGGTAAGCAATTACAGTGTATATTTGGCCTTGTATTTTAGATTATTATCCTGCTGAAAGATACATTTTTCTCCCAGTGTCTGTTGGAAAGCAGACTGAACCAGGTATTCCTCTAGGATTATGCCTGTGCTTAGCTCTATTCCGTTTCTTTTTATCCCCCAAAAACTCCCTAGTCATTGCAGATGACAAGCATACCCATAGCATGATGTAGCCACCACCATGCTTAAAAATATTAAGAGTGGGACACAGTGATGTGTTGGATTTGCCCCAAAACAAAATGCTTTGTATTCAGGACTAAAAGTTCATTTCTTTGCCACATTCTTTGCAGTTTTACTTTAGTGCCTTAATGCAAACAGGATGCATGTTTTGGAATATTTTTATTCTGTACAGGCTTCCTTCTTTTCATTCTGTCATTTAGGTTTGTATTGTGGAGTAACCACAATGTTGTTGATCCATCCTCAGTTTTCTCCTATCACAAGTCTACTCTAGTCTAAGTCTACTCTATTCTAACTACTGACTGACTACCACTACCATGCACTACCATGCACCTTGTAACTGTTTTAAAGTTACCATTGGCCTCATGGTGAAATTCCTGAGCGGTTTCCTTCCTCTCCGGAAACTTAGTTAGGAAGGACGCCTGTATCTTTGTAGTGACTGAGTGTATTGATACACCATCCAAAATATAATTAATAGCTTCAGCATGCTCAAAGGGATATTCAATGTCTGTTTTTTTTACCAATCTACCAATAGCAGCCATTCTTTGAGAGACATTAGAAAACCTTCCTGGTCATTGTGTTTGAATCTGTGTTTGAAATTCACTGCGCAACTGAGGGACCTTACAGATAATTGTATGTGTTGGGTACAGAGATGAGGTAGTCATTCAAAAATAATGTTAAACACTATTATTGCACACAGAGTGAGTCCATGCAACTTGTTATGTGACTTGTTAAGCACATTTTTACTCCTGAACATATTTATGCTTTCCATAAAGAAAGGGTTTGAATACTTATTGACTCAATACATTTCAGCTTTTGATTTCTAATTAAATTGTAAACATTTCTAAAAACATAATTCCACTTTGGCATTATGGGGTATTTTGTGTAGGCCAGTAATGCAACATCTACATTGAATCCGCTGTAAATTCAGGCTGTAACACAAAATGCTGAAAAGGTGAACGGATGTGAATAATTCCTGAAGGCACTGTGTATTACCTCTATGCATTGAATACTGACATATAGGCCTAATTGAGAGAGTGACAAGAAAGAATCGATGAGGGAAAAGAGGTGGGTATTCATTTTGTGAGGAAGGATTCAGAATATTTTTTAACCATACTTTCAACTCATATAAGAAAGAAACATATGCAAAAGCGTAACTTACACAAACTCATTACAATGTATCAAAAGATCAGTGGCAGATTTGTCACAAAATTGAACAAATGTGTTTCTGACAGTAAATACTGGTATTTTTCCCACAGCCTATGCTGAATATGTTTATATTTGATGCTTTGGTATTTAAGTAGGCCTAGTGTCACACGTCTGCAGAAACACAACAGAGATGTCAGAGGTTTATTGAGGCTGCTTGAAGTTGTTAGGGCGTTTGCCTGTCCTGGTAAGTATAGATAAGGTGATTTGTTCAAGAGGCGCTGTTGTCACCTACATGCAGAGTAATATACCCCTCTTGCTTTGAGTTCAGTATTATCATGTTATACATACACAAAATAATATCAATGCAGAGAATAATTCAAAAAATGTCTGTGATGTATTGGTGCAGACAATGCTTAATCACAAAAAATAAAAGCAGTAAACAATCATTCAACAGCATTTCTGTGGGAGGTAGAACACATCGCATTGCAAACTGAAACAAATAAATCATTCACATAAAATAAAAAAGTTCAAAAAAATCTCACAAAATTCATGGACAATTTCATCTTGATTAAAAAAAACTCTTGTCATTGTCCATTTTCAAAAACATCCTGAGGTAGACTTGTATAGATTCTTGACAAGGCATTTCTGTCTTGTTCTCATATAGTAAGAACATTGTAATATAAAAAACACGACCCACTCTAAATAAAATAAAAAGATTAAAACCATTGTCTGGACTTTACAGCCTAAATAAATTAAGGGATAAAATACTAGGCTCAAACCCATATGACTGTGTGACATCAAATGGCAAATGACATTACCCATCAACACAAGCTCTTGAAAGGTCATAGACAAGGTCATTAATTTTCTTGAACCCCCACAGCGGCCCATTTATTCCCTCAAGGCGCCCATTATTAACCGGATAATGATAATTTTGCCCAAAAAGCCCAAGTTAGACAGGTCCACTGGGCTAAAAATGGACCGGCCAGTCCAACCCTGGTCATCAAAATGCTGTAGTAGTTCCTACATGGAGAGGCAAGTCTACTCTATTCTAACTACTGACTGACTACCATGCAAAGTAAACACGGGACTAAACAACATTATATTAATATTGTGACGAAGCTGTATATTTACAATAACCACTGAAAGTGGGGAGGTAGATGGTTTGGTGCTTCAGACTGGTCTTATGCCACTTCCAGAGAGAGACCGGAGAAGTAACTCAGGGTGTCAAAGGAAATATCATTATTCTCTAATACCTACGCTGTCTTACAACTTGATCACCAATTAAATCAGAAAAAGAGAGCAAAACTAGGATATAACATTAAATATAGCTAGCTGTACTACTGTAACGTCATAACAACGTGTAAATAGTGCATTGCCCTTTTGGCTCTTTTGGCAATCAATGTTCTGCATGGGTTTTCCGGCAACCCAGCCTATAGGCTATAGGTACACACATAATACACTTTACCCCTCCTTCCAAAGTAGCTCCTCTTTAAATGGGTTTCCCTGAGTTCAACATGAGGATTTCAGAGAAACTAAACCCTAGCTACAATCATAAGGATCAATGAGTTATTAAGTATCTTTAAGAAATGCCCATACTCATACTCCATACATGATTAGTGCAGAGTATTGCTGCAATGGTTTACGCACAACATATTACAAAGTCAACTGAAAACAAAGCCCCTAAATATGACCATGAAGCTCTAAAGAGCCCACAACCAAAGCCAGTTTCAGTTTAAACAGAAATGAGCTAGAAATTGTAACACTGGATCAATTAGAGGTTTAGAGAATTAAGACAATGAATAAATAATAAATATAAAAAAGATAACTATATCCACTTAAGTGGTGCAAAGTATTCCAGTCACCTCTGTAAAAGAGGAATGAAGACTACACTTAGAACCATCTTATTCAACACTTGAGTCCCTGTATCATTGCACTCAATCATGAAAATATGTCCTTGAAGAAAAAACACTCAGCTCCATCCAAGAAAGCAAATATGTTCTAAATAGTTTCCAAGTACAACGAGACAATGATAAACAGGTAATGTATTGGGCAGGGTATGAGAACACCCCTAATATGCAGAATATGTTAGAAAGCCATGTCTACATCCAAAGTAAAAGCTATGGGACAGACAGAAAGACACAGTCTGTCATACAATCAACGCTGGTCTAGCAATTAGCCTTGAGTCAAAGCTTTGTGAAATGCATGGGAGGAGGCAACATCCAACCACCCATGAGACAAATGGCCAGGCTATGGCACTTATGACAAGCTGTATTGTACACAGTCCTATCGGCATCCATGGTGCACCAACATTCATACAGCAGAAAGGGTTAAAACATTCACTTGGTCGAAGAAATGCACAATGACTTATAATACCCAACGAAGATTTCAATAAGCAGAAAGACACACTCCTTTTTGACCAAGAAACAATCTATTTCTGTACATTCACTTGGATGATTGTATTTTCTTTACCCTTTTCTAACAAAAGGTTTTGGGGAAAACACTCACGATCATCTCCAGTAAAATCAACGTAGGCTAGCTCTGATTTAGCTGCAGCAGGGAAAATAAAATGATCAGTGCACATAGGAACAGTGGTAAAAACTGACAATACAAGGCTTATTGCAGTTTGTAAACACAGTGAGTGTTGATTGTTTCAGTGTGAAGCTAAGACACTTCTTTATCTAATGCAGAACGAATACCTTCATTGACAAAAAAAAAGGAATTACTAAAAGTATTTGAGTTGCAAAGAAGGTGGATAGATGTGTCTCTCTGTGCATTAAAACACAGAGCTAACTCTCAATCTCAACTATCGCATCAATAAAAGTACAATTTTCTTGCTGTTCGTTCGATAAATAAAGACAGCCTGATGTAGTTCCAACAGCAGCATTACAATGAAACCTTGTGATTGGCTGAATCCTTGAATGGATCAATCAGAGCTCTCCCTGGGGAGTAAGGGGGCGTGGCTCTGCTCCTCTTTCTCATCCCTCAATGATGATGCTATTCCCTGAGAGCCAGGGGAGGACTGCTGTGCTTTGATTGGACAGTTGGCCACCATGTGGCTGATGCTCTGGCAGCAATGGCACTTCTTGGGCTGAGGAGGTAGCTGGCATTCTTTGGCATGGTGGTCAGGTCCTCCACAGTTGTAGCATCTAGAACACAATGGGAGAAGGGGACTCGCACTAATACAATGGTTTCAGACAGTTAACACCTTCTTCCACCAGAGTGCAGTGTTCTCCCACATATAGTTTCAGATTCTTGAATTTCCTCAGATCTCATCTATGATAAGATTAAGTAAATCTTGAGAAATTATTAGTATGACTGCCTCTTATGTATGCACAGTTTATTTACTGCATACTTGTGTATGTTCATTTTAGGAGGTGTATAGTGCATTAAAACCAATGCCTCAACACATACATTTAACACAATCTCAAATCAGTAGATGTGAGTATAGTAACAATGGGGAATTTTGTGATTGCATTAACTCCAACACAGATGGAGCATCAGAGCCTCCCCAAGCTTACTACCACTTCCCTCCTTCTTCTGTCCTCTGCCCTTTGCATCCCAACCCCCTACCATACACATACACACACCCTCTCCTCTTCTAGGATGCCGTTGATTATTGATCAGTGTGGGCACCAGGGTGGGAGAGGAGAGCAGAGGGGGCTCTTTGTTTCAATACTGCACCCTGACCTCTAACCCCTGACCCCTAGCCTTTTCTCTCTGGATCTGCCTTTCCCCCACCTAATTTACACAACACACCCCACTGTTGCCATGGCTGCCATGACCTATGACCTCTCTCAGGGTACCTACATCTGGTATCAATTAAATGGATCCTTTTCCCTTTTCTGCATCCCCTATTCCCACTTTCATGTTTGGGAGTCAGTGAGTTTAAATGGATAGGATCCTTTTCCCTTTTTACTTCTGCATTCCACTGTTATGTTTGTGAGTCGGCGAAAGAGACAGAGACAGTGTTAAATAAACTCACATCTATGTGGTGTTTGAGGTCATAAGACTCAATAGGCTAATAAAAAGCATAGCTGGAGCACACCCAGAGAAAAGTATTTTGTGTGGAGGTGCTGACTAACAGTGAATGAACTGCAAGCTATAAAAATAAATAAAGAGTCGTATATATATATATATATATATATATATATGTATATATATGTATATATATATATATCAATTTTATGTTATTGTAATGGACAAAAAATATATATATATAGCATAATATATATATAGCTTTTTTTTGTCCATTACAATAACATAAAATTGATCAGAAATACAGTGTAGACATTGTTAATGTTGTAAATGACTATTGTAGCTGGAAACAGCTGATTTATTATGTAATATCTACATGGGCGTACAGATGCCCATTAACAGCAACCATCACTCCTATTTTCCAATGGCACGTAGTGTTAGCTAATCCAAGTTTATCATTTTAAAAGGCTAATTGATCATTAGAAAACATTTTTGCAATTATGTTAGCACAGTTGAAACTATTGTTCTGATTAAAGAAGCAATAAAACTGACCTTCTTTAGACTAGTTGAGTATCTGGAGCATCAGCATATGTGGGTTCGATTACAGGCTTAAAATGGCTAGAAATAAATAACTTTCTTCTGAAATTTGTCAGTCTATTCTTGTTCTGAGAAATGAAGGCTATTCCATGCGAGAAATTGCCAAGAAACTCAAGATCTGATTCAACGCTGTGCACTACTCCCTTCACAGAACAGCGCAAACTGTCTCTAACCAGAATAGAAAGAGGAGTGGGAGGCCCCGGTGCACAACTGAGCAAGAGGACAAGTACATTAGAGTGTCTAGTTTGAGAAACAGACACCTCACAAGTCCTCAACTGGCAGCTTTAATAAATAGTACCCACAAAACACCAGTCTCAGAGAGTGAAGTGAAACAGTGAAGAAGCGACTCTGGGATGCTGGCCTTCTAGGCAGAGTTCCTCTGTCCAGTGTCTGTGTTCTTTTGCCCATCTTAATCTTTTCTTTTTATTGGCCAGTCTGAGAAATTGCTTTTTCTTGGCAAATCTGCACAAGAATAGAACAAGAATAGACTGACGAGTTTCAGAAGAAAGTTATTTGTTTCTAGCCATTTTGAGCCTCTAATCGAACCCACAAATGCTGATGCTCCAGATACTCAACTAGACTAAAGAAGACCAGTTTTATTGCTTCTTTATGTTTGAGCCCCTTAATGATTTAACGGTTAACCCATAAGAGTCTAATCCCTGTCTAAGCCAAGGAATGGGGGGGGGGGGGGGTTCTACTAAGCTATATGGAATTGTTTTAAAGAAAGTCATACCAAGGATCCTTTTGCTAGTTGATATTGAATTTTAAGACCCCTTTGATGAAAACATATTTTTGTCCTGCTATTAGCCCATACATTCATTGAATAACAGATTTCCTACATGGAACAACAGACAGTCCCACAAAAAATTTGAAAGGAAGTTTGTTCTGAAGTGTCTGTCCTATATCTGATAGATGAAAGATCAGGAACCATTTTTTTATACATGTATTTAACCCCATATTTTTGGCACTTAAACAGTCTCCATATGTACTTCCATTCATTTTTTCAACTGGTACCTGGGGACCTTCAGACCAGTCGTGTGAGGCCTGTGGCGTTCTAGAGCAAAACAACCGACATGTATGTGTTCATGTTCGAGTCTCACCTTTCCACAGAGGAGTCATATTAGTGTGTAGCCCAAACTGTTCGGAAGCTAAAGACAGAAGTTGGAAAATCGACTGTACCGACTTCAGACGAGTCCCAAGACGCCATCATGTTCATGAGAGTCTCATCTTTCCATAAAGGTGTCATAATAGTTTGTAGGCCAAACCGTTCGGACGTTACAGGCGATTTTGTGAGCAGAACGGTTTTCGGGATGTCTCATGGTCTGACAAACACCACTCTAGCTCTGTCACCTTTCCCCGCAGATGTGGAAGCGTGACATAGGCGGAAGTGGTGGATTGAGATGCATCCAATGAAAATAAAAACAGATATCTCTAGTTTAAACTAATGGGTTTCTATAGGGATTTATTTATTATGCTAATTCAATTTTCACGGGGACCCGGACATCGACTTTAGGAGCTTTTAATAAGCCTACATGTCCCAATTTATTTTTACTACAATTTGCATTTGTCCTTGACACTTAGCCACAACCACAATCACGTGGTAGGCTAAAGGTAGGGTAAATCCAACGATGTAAAGGAATAATACAAATGTAGGGAAGGGAACGAACACTAAATTGGTAATTACAGTGCCTTGCGAAAGTATTCGGCCCCCTTGAACTTTGCGACCTTTTGCCACATTTCAGGCTTCAAACATACAGATATAAAACTGTATTTTTTTGTGAAGAATCAACAACAAGTGGGACACAATCATGAAGTGGAACGACATTTATTGGATATTTCAAACTTTTTTAACAAATCAAAAACTGAAAAATTGGGCGTGCAAAATTATTCAGCCCCTTTACTTTCAGTGCAGCAAACTCTCTCCAGAAGTTCAGTGAGGATCTCTGAATGATCCAATGTTGACCTAAATGACTAATGATGATAAATACAATCCACCTGTGTGTAATCAAGTCTCCGTATAAATGCACCTGCACTGTGATAGTCTCAGAGGTCCGTTAAAAGCGCAGAGAGCATCATGAAGAACAAGGAACACACCAGGCAGGTCCGAGATACTGTTGTGAAGAAGTTTAAAGCCGGATTTGGATACAAAAAGATTTCCCAAGCTTTAAACATCCCAAGGAGCACTGTGCAAGTGATAATATTGAAATGGAAGGAGTATCAGACCACTGCAAATCTACCAAGACCTGGCCGTCCCTCTAAACTTTCAGCTCATACAAGGAGAAGACTGATCAGAGATGCAGCCAAGAGGCCCATGATCACTCTGGATGAACTGCAGAGATCTACAGCTGAGGTGGGAGACTCTGTCCATAGGACAACAATCAGTTGTATATTGCACAAAGCTGGCCTTTATGGAAGAGTGGCAAGAAGAAAGCCATTTCTTAAAGATATCCATAAAAAGTGTTGTTTAAAGTTTGCCACAAGCCACCTGGGAGACACACCAAACATGTGGAAGAAGGTGCTCTGGTCAGATGAAACCAAAATTGAACTTTTTGGCAACAATGCAAAACGTTATGTTTGGCGTAAAAGCAACACAGCTGAACACACCATCCCCACTGTCAAACATGGTGGTGGCAGCATCATGGTTTGGGCCTGCTTTTCTTCAGCAGGGACAGGGAAGATGGTTAAAATTGATGGGAAGATGGATGGAGCCAAATACAGGACCATTCTGGAAGAAAACCTGATGGATTCTGCAAAAGACCTGAGACTGGGACGGAGATTTGTCTTCCAACAAGACAATGATCCAAAACATAAAGCAAAATCTACAATGGAATGGTTCAAAAATAAACATATCCAGGTGTTAGAATGACCAAGTCAAAGTCCAGACCTGAATCCAATCGAGAATCTGTGGAAAGAACTGAAAACTGCTGTTCACAAATGCTCTCCATCCAACCTCACTGAGCTCGAGCTGTTTTGCAAGGAGGAATGGGAAAAAATGTCAGTCTCTCGATGTGCAAAACTGATAGAGACATACCCCAAGCGACTTACAGCTGTAATCAGGGGCAAAAGGTGGCGCTACAAAGTATTAACTTAAGGGGGCTGAATAATTTTGCACGCCCAATTTTTCAGTTTTTGATTTGTTGAAAAAAGTTTGAAATATCCAATAAATGTCGTTCCACTTCATGATTGTGTCCGACTTGTTGTTGATTCTTCACAAAAAAATACAGTTTTATATCTTTATGTTTGAAGCCTGAAATGTGGCAAAAGGTCGCAAAGTTCAAGGGGGCCGAATACTTTCGCAAGGCACTGTAAGTATAGGCCAGAGGAAGCTGGTAGGAGGAGCTATAGGAGGACGGGCTCATTGTAATGGCTGGAATGGAATCAATGGAACTGAGTCAAACATGTAATTTCCATTTGTTTGATGTGTTTGATACCATTCCATTCATTCCATTCCAGCCATTACAATGAGCTGGTCCTCCAATAGTTCCTCCCACCAGCCTCCACTGATATAAGCTATACATGGTTATTACTTACCATCCCTACTGATAGTGACTAATAATAACTTAGGCTTTAGCCTACTAATTGAAGGAAACAGGAAATGTCGGGGCATGCTGTATGATTAAACCGTTCTAGAGAGGACAAAGGTTACATTTTGCGTGACTCTTTGCCTTTTTATTGAATCCCTGCAGGCTAAATTACAGTGTGTGGAGAACGCTGTTATTTATATTGCAAAAAATATGGATGCTCTTTCTACTTGGAACAGGCAGGTACGCTTGACCTTACTCATGGTTTCCTCACATGTAAAGGTGGTGGAATTATTCGTCAGAATCTGTAGACACACCTCCGCCACATTTATTTTATCTCCACCCCAAACGCGTACCTCGCTGGCGTTGGTGTTTCGCCCATGCTTAAATTTAAGGTCAGACTATGCGTAGAGAGAAAAATGCATAAAAGGGGAATAAAGTTGCGTTTATGCTGGCGTAACTAGGTCCTGAATTTCCACCAAAGAGGATAAATAAATCTGTTTGATGTCAGACCATTGTGGCTAAAACGGTAAACTTGGCAACTTTCATGATGATGACACCAGATATTTTCAACACCCTCAAATGATTTGTTAACAACCATGCCACAGATAAACTTGTTGTTAATATTGCAGCGATCTTCATAGTTAATACTATAAGCAGAGTGTAACAGTGTTTCCATATCATGGAATTATTTTGAGTAAGTGGGGATGTTAAGTGATGTATGGTTCGGCTATGTGCCATTTAAAGATATTGATTGAACTGTCTCACCTGTCCCCCTTGGACCGTCGTTTCTGTTGCCCCTTAGGTGTCTTCTCACAGCCCACACACTGTGCTCCCCCTGGCCCCGTCACCGTGACAGACTCTAGGCCTTTAGACGACTTCTTGAAGGTAAACTCCACCGCCTCGCCCTCCTTCAGGCTACGGAAGCCCTCCATGTGCAGCTTGCTCTGTGTAGGGGAGAGGGAGCATGAGTGTGGTCTGCGGAATAGTTTAGAACAGCATGAGAACTGTTCTAGGTGAGGGTAGAACGGAAGTCTTACCCTGTGAGGGAATAGGGAATGAGTAGTCAGAGTTGGAGAAAGGTTATTTGGCCAGGGAACTGTTGAGAAGATATTAAAGTGGTTCTAAGCCTGTGAAAAACTGTGGAAAACAGTTCTAAGGCCAGATGTGATGCCCTTCCTGTGTCTACAAGGGTGCATTTGTTCCCCAGCCCAATTCCCAGCCTGGTCAGGAAGCAGAGACAAATAGAGTTTAAATGAATTTGACTCTGCCATTGTTTGTGCATATAGCTGGTCCCCTTCACATGTTGTCTTCTGGTGTGCTTACAGCTAAGAGCTGTTCCTTAATTGGGATCCTACATGCATACATTAACGTTCTGCATAGGTTTTAATACATCAATGGAAACATCCAGGCACTCTCGCGCTTTCTCAGGGGCCAACCCCCTCAGCCAATCCAGATTCCAATCCCATTGACAGCCCTATTAAAACAACAATAACTGCTTGCTCACTACACCCTTCCCACTTCAGAATGTGTGTGTGTTTCTGTGTGTGTGTCTGCGTGGACAACGTTACCCCCTCCCCCAAGCTAGTCACAGCATTCCAAGCTCCAACCTCCCCCTCCACCACCACACAGAACAGCCGATAGACTCTCCAAAAGAACTTCATCTGGTCAAGTCCCAGACTGACCACTGCTAAGGATGTTGGGAGAAGAAGGGAGGAGGGGAAAGGTGTGCATTCTTGGGATAGCTGACCAAAAGGCACATAAATAATGGTTTCAAGAATGTAGGTGTCCACCTTGAGAAAGACATTTCCTTGCCATTGTCAACCTTAGTCCAGGGCCTCTGGAAAAAGAAGCTTGGATTTCGTGGCCACCTAGTTCTATCGTCCTCATGTGCTTTGTCAAGCTGCCTGAACAGCGGTAGGTATGACACTAATTTCATACCATTGAGCTCAAGGTGAAGAATCATGCCTTGTTCAAGACCTTCCAGAGACACAGAAAGTAACCCTGATCTGTTTCCCCAACCTGGTTTGTATTATTCTTTACGTACATGTTTTTCAGAGGCGGGGACTGGGAGACTAGTCAGGTTTGAGGAAAAGATGAACGAAGCAAAGTACAGAGAGATCCTTGATGAAAACCTGCTCCAGAGCGCTCAGGACCTCAGACTGAGGCGAAGGTTCCCCTTCCAACAGGACAACGACCCTAAGCACACAGCCAAGACAACGCAGGAGTGGCTTCACGACAAGTCTCTGAATGTCTTTGAGTGGCCCAGCCAGAGCCCGGACTTGAACCCGATCGAACATCTCTGGAGAGACCTGAAAATAGCTGTGTAGCGTTGCTCCCCATCCAACCTGACAGAGCTTGAGAGGATCTGCAGAGAAGAATGGGAGAAACTCCCCAAATACAGGTGTGCCAAGCTTGTAGCATCATAGCCAAGAAGACTCAAGGCTGTAATCTCTGCCAAAGGTGCGTCAACAAAGTACTGAGGAAAGGGTCCGAATACTTATGTAAATGTAATATTTCCGTTGTTTTTTTTTTTTATAAATTACAAAAACATTTCTGAAACCTGTTTTTGCTTTGTCATTATGGGGTATTGTGTGTAGATTGATGAGGGAAAAATACAATTTCATCCATTTTAGAATGGCTGTAATCCAAAAAAAATTGAAAAAAAGTCAAGGAGTCTTACTTTCCAAAGGCACTGTATATCCGACTCTCTTTAGTATGATATGTTAAATTTAATCTGGTATATATTAATTTGTGAATGTCCATCAGCCATTTTGTATGACATGTTACGAATTACAATTCGTATGATATGTTACGAATTTGCTAAATGTACAATATATTATGATTTTCCAAAAGTACAATATTTTAAGAATTAGCTAAATGTATGATATGCTAAAAAGTCCAATTTGTTGTGGCTAACATTAGCTAGCTGGCTAACGTTAGCTGGATTAGAGGATAAGGTTAGGAGTTAGGTTAAAGGGTTAAGGTTAGGGGAAGAATTAACTAAAAAAGTTAAGGTTAGGGTTAGGGGAAGGGTTAGCTAACAGGCAAGTAGTTGCAAAGTAGCTAAAAAGTAGTAAGTAGTTGAAAAGTTGCTAATTAGCTAAAATACTAAAGTTGTCCGTGATGAAATTTCAAACACGCAAACCTTTGGGTTGCTGTACGTTGGGGTGTATAACCTTAAACCAGAACATAGCTAATGTTAGCCAGCTTGCAAATGTTAGCGTTAGCCACAAAAAATTGGAATTCATGACGTATCATACATTTAAAAAATTCGTAAGGTATTGTATGTTTTGTAAATTCATAACATAGCATAGTATGCTGGACATCCACAAATGAATATATAACATATCATACTAATTGGGTTGTCTCGGATTTACATAAAGAATCATGCGTAATGCTCTGTTTTTGCCTTCTGCCGTCTGTAACCATACCAAAAGTAACATATTATCCTAATTTGAGTGTCTAAAATTTACATTTACTATGTGACGTCTATTCTATGATACTGGGCTGGTTTACCAGATTATACTATGCTCATAGCTTTTTTTTAAGCCAATCTTAAAATGTTGTGGAGCAGAATTTTATGATGATGGTGAGAGGGCTGTGATGTGGAGGGTCAGTTTATGGCCCTTGCATAGCATCAGTCTTAACCCAGACTGTGAGGTCTCTTCTGGGGGGTTTGAAGTGATAATGGTGGGAAAGGAATCCAAGTCATGATGGCCTGACAACCTTCAGCATTCCTTCCCCTTTAGGAGGTGAACGGGCCGGAACTATCCCCTGACCCCCCTGACCTCTCCTCCTTCAATCACCCCCACCCCAACTCTCCCTCCCTTGACTGCTTTCTTGTGAATGAACACAGCTCTCAAGCTCTCTCTTTCTCTCTCCGTTTCTGTCAATCTCATTCTCTCTCACACACAAATATACAATATTATCCACACACACACACACACACTCATAACCCCCCCCCCCCCCCCCCGCCACACACACACACACACACACACACACACACACACACACACACACACACACAACCTCCCCACCACCCACTCTTCATTCACAGATAGTACAAGTTCACAGTACAAGATCACAGCCAGCAGGATTTCCTCTCTGTTAAGTTGACAATAGCAGCCATTGTCCAGCAGTCCCTACAGGCCTGTATGAGAGCAGAGGTGGATTAGGGGACTGGTAATGTGGGTGTTTGATAACCTTTTTATGGGTGAATCACTCATTTTTCTTCCTTTGATTAAGCAGTTTGCAGGAACATGGAGCAGAGAAATTTGAGGAGAGGACTTTGGTCTTTAGCATCCAGGTTTACAGAGTGTGGAGGGCTGGTGGTGGATGGCTGGGGAGGGTGGATGCGTTGGGGCTACGGGCAGAGGGTCTGGGTGGGAGTCAGGGTATGGCTAGTCTGGGGTGGGTGGGCTACCACATGAGATGCCAACTCCCCTGATGTTTGAAGGACTTTATAACAGGAAGCAGGGTTCGATGGGGACCGAGAGGAATGAGCCTTGTTATCTCTGCTTAGACTAACCCCTGTCTCTCTGTCTACTCTTTTTTAAGTCCAATTGCTAATATTAGCACTTTCGGACCAAATCCCTATTGTAAAATCAATCTCCCCTGTTTAGCATATTTTAAATGTTATGCCCAAACTCTAATTTGAAGTCCCTCAGATCTCTACCTTAACTCAGGAAGGACGGTGGAGAAGACAGCCTCGGACATTATGGTACTCATAACTCTCTCTCTCTACCGCACCTGCTGTCTCTACCTCTGAATGATCGGCTATGAAAAGCCAACTGACATTTACTCCTGAGGCGCTGACCTGTTGCACCCTCTACAACCACTGTGATTATTATTATTTGACCCTGCTGGTCATCTATGAACGTTTGAACATCTTGGCCATGTACTGTTATAATCTCCACCCAGCACGGCCAGAAGAGGACTGGCCACCCCTCATAGCCTGGTTCCTCTCTAGGTTTCTTCCTAGGGAGTTTTTTCCTAGCTACCATGCTTCTACATCTGCATTGTATGCTGTTTGGGGTTTTAGTCTGGGTTTCTGTATAGCACTTTGTGACATTAGCTGATGTAAAAAGGGCTTTATAAATACATTTGATTGATTGATTGATTCTCGGGCATGTTGATAATCTCCAGGTTAATTTGACAAAACAATCCTGGAGTCATTAGGCTGTCTTTCAGGATGCTTAGCATTCCATTCCATTTGAAACAAACTAGATTTCCCCTCCGGTTTTACTAACTTGGTTTTACATTACTCCTAATTCCGACATTTTACATAACACTTATTCCCCAACATTTATTGTCATTCATTATCTGCCTTTGTAAAACTCTAAAAGATTGTGAGGTAAAAATGTGCCAATATATTTTTTTATATTGAACCCATCCTTTTGTATTTCAAAACCAATATTCACATTCAATTCCTTTTATTTTCTGGTAGGTTTATTAAAACACCAAATACAAACAATCTATTATTATGAAAATGTTATATTTTTGTCTGTAAATGTTTTATTCATTAGCTAGTTTTAGGGCAATATGATAATCAATTTCCCTAAAGGCTACCATTACCCTGCTTGCAACACCTAATCAGAAGCCCAATCAGATGTAACAACTGATCAATTAACCAAACACTTTTGTTCTTGGCTGGCTTATATCTTACTTTAGAGAGGTTCTTTTACATGTCACTTCTTGACAACAACATTAACTTTCTCATGCAAACTACAAAGATGATGGGCCTCTGATTCCAGTTATAGCATTGATGGCATATCATCTGAACATAAAATAAACAAAATCTTGTTTTTAGTTTTAAAGCTACTTGACTTTATTTATCATGCTTGTTTCGATTTGGTAATATTAGCTACATAATAAGTTTTAACTGAGTAATAAACTACTATAGGCCTAATAAGAGTTGTTCAACCTGTAAGAATAACATTATAAACCACATGCACTGCTGAGAAATAGGCCTACATATTTTAATTTCTAAAACGTGAATCAGCTGACAATTTCAAGACAATGTTGTCAAATGTTTAAAAGAGATTTTAAAAATCCTATTGCCTCTTGCCCAACATATAAGCTATGTAAACATACAAACTATAAATTAGTTTTGAATGAGTGCAGCAAAGTGGTTTTCAAGCACTATAAACAATGATTGATAGGCCTATATAATTGCATGATCGATAAATTCAAATGCCTAAAAACGCTAAATCAAGGCAGGTAAATAATAATGACCTACCTTAACGAAAACACAAAAGTGGGATATTTACATTGTTGATAAATAAGACATGGACTCGCACAAAAACGCGCCAATAGAACCATTCGGACCTGTTTGGAGCTCGAGACAGGCCTTGACGAACATCAACACCACACTCTTCGAGTCCTAGTCCCACAGCAGACCTCACCTGATGAACGAATACATCAACAGTCTCCTCGAGCGGTGTCCCATCTCGGTTGGTCATCGACAGGAACCCGAAACCCATCCGGACGTTGAACCATTTACACACGCCGCTGCCACGAGACGAACCCAGATCCTCCTCTGAGCCCGTGGCTTCCTCCTCTTCCGTCTTTGCACAGCCCCCTTTCGAGATAAAATAATGTCACTCAGTCAGTTTAGAAAATATAGATGTTTGAAATATGGCATGTCTTGTCAACAATTGTGGCAGGAAAACGAGTTGGGGAGGCTCTTACTCGGATGTTTTTCAGCGTCAGTTCTTTGGTTCGACATGAAGAAGGCATTTAATGGGTTGCGTAATGGTAAAGAGCTCGAGAGCAGCGCAGCAAGCTAGGAACACATGGGTGTAAACAATGTTGCTATTCGAAACAATGTCGATATATTATCCATAGGAATACACTTTTTTTAAACTAGTATATTAAACGGACTCTTTTTCAAGTTGTTTTGAAATGGAAACAATACGCTAATGGTGATAATAATAATAGGTCTAATCATACTAGCCTAATTATATATAACAATACGATAATAATGATGCATTCTTATAAATAATAATATGCGTAATAAATATAAGCTAATCGAAATAATATCGTCAAAATGAATCATTTGAATAAATATACACGTTTTAAATGTATCTACCATTACAATAGTATAGCTTCTAACGTGTTGATTTACACGATACGTGCCTAAATAATTCCCAAGCACGTAAGAGATTGACTCTGATAATGTAACCTAATAAAACTGTGCATTTTCTTCCCATGAGGAGCAACGAAAACCGAGAACACAATATCTTTGAATATTTGAAGAAAAAAATATAGAAAATATTAAATTTCAAGATTCAGTTACCAATGAAAAGTATAAAGCTAAATGCATCACCTATAGTCATAATTTATCCCAAAATGTCAACGCAAGCAGTGAAAACCATTCTTCCATGGATAGAGATTGTAGGTCCCAAATCGAAGAATAAATCATTACAACAACATTCTCAGGCAAACGTGTGCTGTTGCTTTCGGAAAACGTTCCTAATCTAAACACTAATGACCGATCTACCTGTAAACTGCTGTTCGGAAAAAGAGACCATCCCTTTCCCGGGTATATTTTAATCCAGGGTTACCGTGTCCTCCTCTCCCCAGTCCCCCCTGCCCTGTCCACCTTCAACCCTCCTTCACTCTACACAATAACACTTTCCCGAATACAGTTGAACAAAGGCGCAGAAGAGGAACAGAACAGCAAAGGAAACAAACAAAGAGTGTTGGAGATACTTTCGCCCTGACAACCGGTGGTGTAAAACTGCTGGGAATCATTTCTCAAAAGAATCCCCAAATCTGAAAGACAATACAAGGAAACCCAACCCGCCCTCTTTTTGTCTCTTCTCATAAAGAGATCTTTCCATCGAATCCCCTCAAAGATCTTCAAAGAACCTGTGGAACCATTGCCTGTACCTTCTGCCATGGTTTGGGGGGTTCCTGGCCCTCCTACAACTCCAGAAGAATCAGGCAATAAACTCTGGTTGTATCGTCAACATCCGTGCACGTTTTTCGGTAATCCCTCTATGGAAAATAGTGTATTTTCCTTCTCCTGGTCTCTTGCACAATATGGAAGGGAGCCCACTCTGACCCTCCTATACCTCTAATATTAACCCCCACCTTTTCGATCCAGGCCACCACGTGATGCTCAATTGCAATCTTCTGGCTGATAAATTAGACATTCCACGGTGATAGGGCCCAAATTCGCCGAGCGACCAATCAGCGGCGAGGACCACCTAGATGTTAACAGCGGGGCCTTGGGGGACTCACACCCCGTGCGACCCCCTCCACTTCCGGGACAGGAGAGAGCCACAACCCCCACAGTGCCTGGAGCATTTGAATATGCGGATAATGAGTCACTCAGGTGCATGGTTTCACGGAAACCATTCAAATTAAACCTTCCCCTTCCACATTCCACACCATCAAAAACCAAGGACATCTAAATCCAGCGGTTCTGTTTCTGTTTGTTGCATTCACACATGAGCACACAAAAAAAGTCACATTAAAATAATCTATATACCAAAGAATAGGTTCAAATCAGGAAAATAAATGTAGCAGTGAGCAGGAAAAAATAGAAGATCTTATTTAAAGTAGCTGATCTTGTAGAAATATCCAGGATAGGCAGGCTACATGCATTCCCCTTTGTCATTTCGTTTGAAACAATTTTGAGCTAACATATTTTGCTACTGTCATACGTGTTTAGGATTACTATCGACTACACGCTGTAAACAAAGGAAATAAATAAACACCTATCTCTTGAGATACTAGTTCCACACAACCCTCCCGTGAATGTTGCTCTTATAATTCACCATAACTTGATTGTTATTTGTGTTGGGGGTGCACGGTCTGTGAAAGACGGTGAAATAGGTTTCCATCGAATTCCCTCAGAATCGCTGACGGATACAGATAATGAATATGCACGTCAACAGAGGGGTTGTGTTGCCTTGTGTGAGAGGGGGAGGGCCTGTCCTCATAGGCTACAAGGCTATGGCACATTATTACTGGTGCGTTGTTATAACTTTGTAGTGCCCTCTCAATATTGGTAAGTTTAAATGGAAAATAAAACCAGATAGAATAACCTTGAAAGGAATCCAAAAAGTTGAGTGAAGTGTCACTTCTACAAATCTGACTATTTCTCACCATCTCAATTGCGATAGGGAGGATGAAAAGACAATCTAGAAAAATAAGACGTTTACAGGCTACCAATGCTATCCCAATCAATGAGACAATTCCCCCTGGTAGACACTGCAGACTAAACATGAGGTAACAATAGGATAAAAGGCCGGGTAACAGAACAAGTAATCATGTGTAAAACACACCAAGTCACACACACACAAAATAGTCCTACTTCATAGTGCCCATATATTTGGCATATATTTCAGGTTAACAAAGGAATAAAATGGTCAACTCACCACAATTGGGATCTTTTGGACACATTTTAGAAAGTAATTCTTGGTGAGCTCTTCAAAAGCAAGGCTATATGTAAAACCTGTCAGTCCCTTCACCGACTTGACACGGGTATTTATGGCCTCTGAAACCCAAAGGTTCAGGATCCCTGCTGAAGCATTTGAATAATTAGCGACGATGAGTCACCTTTACCGGATCTGTGCTCTAACTCAGCCGTCAACGCTTTTCAATGGCAGCTGTCATGACATTGACAATGCAGGTGTCATCCGGCTTTTCTCTAAGCACTGAGTACACCGCATGAACTCAATGGGCTACAATACTTCAAGTCAATTACAATGTCGGATAATTAAAATGACTAAGATAACTTGGGTTGTGGGAATCAGCTGCATCATAAGTGGAAAGCCCATCCACCTGTTGCCGTAAAGCGCCTGACAAAGACACTGAGTCACGCACATCAATAGTAAAATGTGGATACCTTGTCAGATACAGGAAACGGAAACCAATCGTACGCTGTGAACGGGACACTTTGAGGTCGTGCATGTCCGTTGGGCAGCTGGTGCGCTGGGCCATATGGGACCCTTGTCACCTGCACCCTCGTGCCTTACCCTTCTTCTTTACATGTGTGCCAACGACACCTGTGAGATAAGGCGTCCCCAAGATGAACGGGAAGTGGAGGAGGGAGTCATTTTGGGTTGGACATAGGATCCTCCATCTTATAAAACCATCATCCTAGAGCATTACACACTGGAGAGAAAGAGAGAGAGAGAGCGATAGGGAGCAAAAGAGAGAGTGAGAGACACACACAAGGAGAGGGAGAATGGTAGATAGAGAAATAGAGAACTAGAGATATATAGAGGTGAGAGGGAGAGGGGCAGATAGAGGAATGGGGGGACAGAGAGAAAGAGAGGAGCGAACGAGATGGTGAGAGAGGTGTTAGCCAATTAAAACTATATGACTGGTTTCATTCAAATTCTTCTCTAATAATCTCTCAGGCTTGCTGCTACACTGCAGTCTTCTCTGGGTCACCATGGAGATGAAGGGCCCTGGATCTGTTGGTCAGAGCACAAAGAAGGCCGGCCTTAAGGTGACCCCTGTCACACACAGGGGCTTAGTAATTACAATGCCTCGACATGTGCTCACTGGTCACACACACTGCAACCCCCACCCAACTTCCACACACGCATGCTAGCAAACACACAAATGCATGCACCCACACTACCAGAT
Source organism: Oncorhynchus mykiss (assembly GCF_013265735.2). Lineage (NCBI taxonomy): Eukaryota > Metazoa > Chordata > Actinopteri > Salmoniformes > Salmonidae > Oncorhynchus > Oncorhynchus mykiss. The sequence continues at coordinate 49,169,393 of NC_048582.1, forward strand.
GTTATGTAATAGTGACTGAAAGGGCAGAGGGTTCCATCTATATTACCCCTCTCATGGTTGTTGACTGTCATTCCTGTAACAGCAGGCACGATATCTGTAAGATTATCTACAACCAGGCTGCAAGAGTGTATAGTGTTTCTCTCTTGGGTTCATTAATTTAATGTGTCTGTGTGTGTGTGTCTCTCTGTGTGTGTGTGTGTGTGTGTGTGTGTGTGTGTGTGTGTGTGTGTGTGTGTGTGTGTGTGTGTATGCGCACACATGCGTGCATGTGTTGTGAGGAGCATGAGGTGTACTGATCCATGTTTTCATATCAAGAACTGCATTGAGGTGTAGTTGACCTGGGAAACATGTTAGGGCCTTGTGGTTGGTTGAAGGAGAAAGCCCAATGGCTCCATATGGTTTCAGCTGTCAGCTCACATCTCACCTTCCTCCCCCAGGGGACACAGCATTGATCAATAACCTGATCCATCTGTACTTGATCCATGCATCATACTGTGATGTTCTGACAGGTAGCCCTCCCTCTCTCTTTTTCTCTCTTCCTCCCTCCCACAAAAAAAATAAAAATGTTAGAAAAGCCTGTTGCTTTAATATCTACGCTTTTTTTCCAATCACTGTGGTACATTTTTCAGATGCAAGTGGTATATTTTCATAACTGATAACACTTGTCTTATGTTCAGAACCTTTGACTGAGCATTCATTGGAGTCAAACACTTCTTTCACCCCTGAGTTATTCATGCAATATACATTTATCTTGTCAAATACCATGACAACATTTTGTTTAGTCACCAATAGTCACCATTTAGTCATTTTAACTCGCATGTAATCTAATAGCAAAAAATGCAAGAAACAATTTTTTAAATAAATCTGTTGGATGTGCTGAATAGAAGGAATAAAATAAGGTAAATACAATTTTTCATGAAGTATTTAGCTATGTACCAGTATGTACTATTTTTTAAGGTTACGGCAAATACATTTTTTTCAGTATTTGTTTGCATCCAATGTAAATTTTGAAGCATGTTGAGAAAAATGAGATTCACAGGTTCAGTATCCTTACTGTAAACAGCACACATGTAGGAGAAATCATCAGATATGGGGTATTGTGGCATGTGCAGTAAAGCAGAAGCCTACAGTTAAAAGGTATTGGTGTAGCCTGGTATATGTATGCCATTTCTGCCCTATGCAACATTGCACAATATCAACTTTTCTATATGACTTGTTATTGTAAATGCTACAGTAATACCTCTCTCGCTCTGCTTGACAAAGTCAACAGCGAAAGTCAGATAATAAGTGAAATATACTGTCATTTACAAACCAGGTATTTCAGCAGTGCATTGTAAACTACTGCACCATAATTTAAAATGGTAACTCTTTACACCTTGCCCTACTGTATTGAAGCACACTGGCTGATGTAGGATGATAGTGATGTAGTATTTACAGCCACATCCGTATAGGATTTGGTTTAACCTTCCAACCTAAATTGATGTCAATTGATACATTTATGATGTGAAAATGTAATATTTTACAGTGTTCAGCAGTTCTGAACTGTTAAGTGATAGTTAAATGTATGTATTGTTAGCCAATTACAAGAAAATGTATGAATATGTATGTAAACTGAAAGAGCAATGTGATGCAGTGAACAAGACTTTGAATTGTTTTGCAGTACTCAGTCAATTGAAAAAGTGCTTAGAGTTTTGAAACATGAGTCAATTTGATGATTTGTTTCGATTTTTGTGTTCAGAGTGGTGAAAATGTACCAAAGACTTGTGAAATTTGTAGCAAAGTGATTGAAAAAAACTGTATTAAGCTACATATCCTATACATCACCACCCTGGATGGTTCCGACCTAGAATATGTGGACATCTATAAGTACCTAGGTGTCTGGCTAGACTGCAAACTCTCCTTCCAGACTCATATCAAACATCTCCAATCGAAAATCAAATCAAGAGTCGGCTTTCTATTCCGCAACAAAGCCTCCTTCACTCACGCCGCCAAGCTTACCCTAGTAAAACTGACTATCCTACCGATCCTCGACTTCGGCGATGTCATCTACAAAATGGCTTCCAACACTCTACTCAGCAAACTGGATGCAGTCTATCACAGTGCCATCCGTTTTGTCACTAAAGCACCTTATACCACCCACCACTGCGACTTGTATGCTCTAGTCGGCTGGCCCTCGCTACATATTCGTCGCCAGACCCACTGGCTCCAGGTCATCTACAAGTCCATGCTAGGTAAAGCTCCGCCTTATCTCAGCTCACTGGTCACGATGGCAACACCCATCCGTAGCACGCGCTCCAGCAGGTGTATCTCACTGATCATCCCTAAAGCCAACACCTCATTTGGCCGCCTTTCGTTCCAGTACTCTGCTGCCTGTGACTGGAACGAATTGCAAAAATCGCTGAAGTTGGAGACTTTTATCTCCCTCACCAACTTCAAACATCAGCTATCTGAGCAGCTAACCGATCGCTGCAGCTGTACATAGTCTATTGGTAAATAGCCCCCCATTTTCACCTACCTCATCCCCATACTGTTTTTATTTATTTATTTTTCTGCTCTTTTGCACACCAATATCTCTACCTGTACATGACCATCTGACCATTTATCACTCCAGTGTTAATCTGCAAAATTGTAATTATTCGCCTACCTCATGCCTTTTGCACACATTGTATATAGACTCCCCCTTTGTTTTCTACTGTGTTATTGACTTGTTAATTGTTTACTCCATGTGTAACTCTGTGTTGTCTGCTCATACTGCTATGCTTTATCTTGGCCAGGTCGCAGTTGCAAATGAGAACTTGTTCTCAACTAGCCTACCTGGTTAAATAAAGGTGAAATAATTTTTTTTTTTTTAAAACCATTCTGTTTGCATGTTAACTGTTTTTAACATGGAATAACATGTAGCTTAGAGTGTTTGATTGGTTAACTTGTCAGGTAAGACAGTCCATCTCCAGGCCATCTGCTGAGAGAGCCAATACATCAAACTACTGTAACACTGTCTGGTGGTTTTGCTGATTATCTGCCAATAGGGGTTGAGCAACAGAGGTACTAACAAGTTAAGAATTTACATAAGAATTTTAGATATTCTACAGTTGTGTGTGTGTGTGTGTGTGTGTGTGTGTGTGTGTGTGTGTCAGAGCAGAGAACATTTCTGGCTGGCACATGTTAAAGTAGCATTTATATGTATATACAGTACCAGTCAAAAGTTTGGACAAACCTACTCATTCCAGGGGTTTTCTTTATTTTTACTATTTTCTACATTGTACAATAATAGTGAAATAACACACATGGAATCCTGTAGTAACCAAAAAAAGTGTTAAACAAAACAAAATATATGTTATATTTAAGATTCTTCAAAGTAGCCACCCTTTGCCTTGATGACAGCTTTGCACAGTTTGGAGGGGTTGTTCTACAATGTAGAACAATCTTTTTTTTTAAAGAATAATAATTTAATAAGTAGGTGTGTCCAAACGTTTGACTGGTCTGGATAGGTGGAGTGAAATGTGTTATTTTATAGGGTCAGTACAGAGCCCCTGGAGCAAATTAGAGTTAAGTGCTTTGCTCCAGGGCATATCGAAATACTTTTCACTTTTTCGGCTCGGGTATTCGAACCAGCGACGGTTCGCTTACCGTCATGAACGCTCTAACCACTAGACTATTTCAGCACCTTGGACAGCTCTTACCGCTAAAGTGAAACCTCTAAAAACAAACTGCTGATGATTTCTGAAAGTTAAATTTGGCGCTCAACGAAGACTACTAGTCAGAAGAAGCGTTCATACATCAAGCCACAACGTGTCATTTTTTCATAAAGCTTCAAACATTCAAATCACTATGCAGAATCAAGTCAATTGCAGGGCTAGAACACGGGATTGATGATTCACTTCAAGGTGTCTCTATTTACATTTTAACTGATCATGTGTCGATCGATATCGTTATTCGATAACGAAAAGCGCCCATGTAAACATTTTGTGAACCCATCCCTTGTTGTGCATGGTGCTGTAGTCTACCTTTCAATTCGTCTCACAATTCAAACTCGTTTAAATGATACATAGACTCCACCTGGTGGTGACAAATGTATATACATGGATACAATGAGAGATTACATTAAATCAGTCCTCTCTATCATCACTGAATGCAACTGAACCTGTCACTTTTATTAATACGGTGTGGCTCGGATCCTCACCAGTCATATTTCTCACATCAACAAGATTACTGTAAAACAAGGTATCTCTCATCCCACTAGATGTCACTCTGGTTCCATTACAAATTTGCAGAGGCCTAAACTGGATCGAGCCTTGTTTGAATTAAACATAAGAGTTTCTATGTTTTTGTGCATGAAACCTAAAGACACACTCATATACAAATCATAATGAAGACAACATCAATAGAATAACATAATGAAAAACCATTTTGTTGACTATATATGCTAATGAGATTTGAGCCTTTAAAAAAGAAGAAAACAATGAAAAATAAGAAGCCTTGGGCTATAAAAAAATCAACACAAGCACAGTCAGGGGGCCTTCATAATAGAAAAGCCTAACTGATTATTATGGAGAGAAGCGAGCTGTGCCAGTGGGCTTGATTCGAGGAGAAGATCCTAGCCGTGGGTGTCCACTCCGGTTCCCAGTGCCAGCTGCCAGTGCTGCGGCTCTAATCCACCGTGTGAGTGGGTATTTATCTGCCTCCCAGGAGCTAATCTTGCCAGGGCTTCTAGCTCGTCCAAAAGGATGTAGTGGGTGGCATCATCTTTCATCTCAACCGTCAACTTCAAAGCTTCTACATATTTAAATGTTGTAATGTTTTCGACATAAACCTACTCAGCCCACCGATGCTTCGTGGAATTGGAAATCTCCTGTGTGAAAAGCAATAATGATCAAGCAGAAGTAGGCTATTTCAAAGATTTAGGATTCAGATTTTTTTGCTGTTGTCTTTATTGGCAAGGAACAAAATACATTTGAAAAGGCGCTCAACTGGGGCCACACAAGGGCCCTTAGCCCTCTGTTATTTGATCTTTATTCAAATGTCATCTCTTTCCCTCTCCACTGTCATATACTGACAAACTGTGTTCTATAGCCTCTCGCCATAGGCTGTATCATATAGCCAAAATCGTACAGGTTGAATCTCTTTTGTTCAATAAATAGTAGATGTAAGTCAATGTGCCCATATTGTAACATATAGCCCACATAGCCTATAGTGTGAACTGCCAACTGATCACTGAGAGAAAGGCTTTGAAATAGGAGGATATTTTGAAATAGAAGGATAGCACGAGAATGCAACGTAGCCTACTTCTATCCATAGACACTGAGTTAAAGAAACCATATAGGCTACAGAACAAAGGCAAAAGCAATAGGCTACCCATTGGTTCCACGCGCGCTCTATTTTCCTCTCAAGGCAGTGTGCGGGGTTAATTCATAGATTTTAAAACCAGGGTTAATCCCTCCCACTCTGCTCGCCCCCGCATCGCACCATCGAGCGCTGTGCTCAGCCTCCTCCTCCTTCTCCTGCTGTGTGTGGCGAGAAAACGATTGTTTTTATATCTGTCTGCCTAAAACCGCAAATCGACCTAGCGCAGACAATTAAATGTCGACTAATTCTACCGTTCTGAAAATGTGATGGATTATAACGGTTTGCTCCCGGAAGAGCAGGTTCAAATGCATAATCGAGGTAGATAAGAGTCGCGGATAAACAAGGGGTAGGGGTAGCACGCGAGCGGAGAGCACTTGCAGAAGACAAAGGTAACTGTGCTGCGAACTATGTGATGAATTAACAGTCCAGAAGAGCAGCTGGGAGTGTGGAGGCACAGTTTGGGGAAAAATAACTGGAGAGATTGGCTTTTAAAATACGATCAGAGCGACATGCTTTCTCTGTTTCTCTCAGTGGAATCCACAAATGAACTCTCGGCGGTCGGAAAGCATAAAAACCCTAATATGACGATGCCCTGAAATGGTAATGACAGTCAGTCGTTAGGAGAAGCTAAACCTTAATGCTAGAGATATATATGCTATTCGTTGATAGAAGCAGAACACTTAACACAAAGGAGAGATTCGTTTCAAAACACATTACCAGGAAACGGTGATGGCTATACAGGCTATATCTTAGATGTTTGAAGGGACATGCATTTGATTCTTTGCGCTTCAAGTCAGACATCGAACTCAAGCCACGAACGCTGGCACTGAACTCTACAACGAAACGCACAAACCACTGTAGAGATTGAGTGGCTTTTCACACATTTTTCTCATGCTAAGTGTGTATACTTGAAGACTTCACATGTTGATGGAAGAGACTGACATAGATCTAACGACGCTATAGTTTCAACGAAAGCACTCAACGGATTGGCTGTCCATTCACTTCAGCACCTCAGCACAGAGCGTTCTACTAGGCTTCCTTCAGCACCTCAGCACAGAGCGTTCTACTAGGCTTCCTTCAGCACAGAGCGTTCTACTAGGCTTCCTTCAGCACCTCAGCACAGAGCGTTCTACTAGGCTTCCTTCAGCACCTCAGCACAGAGCGTTCTACTAGGCTTCCTTCAGCACCTCAGCACAGAGCGGTCTACTAGGCTTCCTTCAGCACCTCTGCACAGAGCATTCTACTAGGCTTCATTCAGCACCTCAGCACAGAGCGTTCTACTAGGCTTCTCTCAGCACAGAGTGTTCTACTAGGCTTCCTTCAGCACAGAGCGTTCTACTAGGCTTCCTTCAGCACTACGGACAGCTACCAAAATGACACGGCTACGCAAGAAAGCTTTCATTGCACTTTTCTTATTCACCCTTTTCATCTTCGGGACCATGATGGGCCTCAGGACACTGAAACCCAGCGATGGCTTCTCAGACCTGGCCCCGGGAATGGGAGAGTTTGTGGGGGAAAGAGGAGGCGACCGGCGACGGCCAGTTTCGAACGACATGGTAGTTTCCCCTGGTCAGCCCCATCTAGCCAGCGACACCAAAGTCGTCTTCACAAAATCCGACCGTGACTACAGTATATTCTACGATGTACAAATCTTCTATTACCTATGGTACGGCAACCCACAGATGGACGGTAAATATATTCACTGGGACCATGTTCTAGTACCGCACTGGGACCCTAAGATCGCCGCCAGCCACGCCAAAGGAAGACACACTCCTCCGGAGGACATAGCGTCGAGTTTCTACCCGGAGCTAGGACCATACAGTTCCAGAGACCCCACCGTGCTGGAGTCACACATGTCACAGATTGAAGCGGCTGCAGCAGGTAAGGGATTTCGGCACGACTAACCCATCCAAACTGAAATATCATTATCAAGCGGTGTCCTGGACATGATACTGTAGCTCTCAAATATTGACGTAGCTTCACTTAAACTCCCCCATTCAATCAGCACCAATGTTGTGCACTTAATGCTCTTGAGCTTTCATATGAAAGGGGATGTGTTATAGACCTACCTTTCTGTCAATAGTCATACCAGAGAGTGTCCTCACTAACTGTTTTGCCCCAGGGGTACTGGTTCTGTCTTGGTACCCGCCTGGCATTGCAGACAACCATGGTGAGCCATGTGAAGACCTGGTGCCTGCTGTCATGGACGCTGCCCACAGACACAGCATCAAGGTAACTGGTGAGAGAACCGGTATGTTTTTACACTTTCTGGTGCTTTACTGAAGAAATAAATGTCTGGCTACAGGGTTGGGGTCGATTCCATTCCAATTCAGTCAATTGGAATTTCAGTTTTCTTCTGGAATGGATTGAATTCAAAAGGAATTGGCCTCAACCCTGGCTGGCTGACTGGCCGTCTGGCAGTGATGATTGGTTGGTAGGTGGTTAAGGGGTAAGGGTTATGTTGTTCGCTCAGATCCTAAACTTGAGATTCAGAAAATAGACCTACATTCTTCTGTAACAGTCTGTCACAAGAGACTACGTTAAGTCAGACCTTTGTTGTAGTAGTCTAAGTGAGTATCAGTCCTGGCCTTTGTACCTAACTAAATACATACACTTTGAAATATTCACACTACAAAAACAGCCACTGTGTATGTATAAATTCACTATGTTCTCTCGAAGACAAACGCAATGCATTTCTTTTTTAGGGTGAAGTATGTGATGTTGGTTTTGGAATGTATTTTCTATACCTAAAACCATCTGTTATAGCCCACTTTCTTCCTCCATCTTGTATGTTATTGATGTAGTCAGAGAAAACACATTTCTTCAACAACCTCCCAAGTCTTTGGGTGCTTCACAAGGTCCTCTGAAGGCAGACTTTTTTTTCTTCAGTATTTTAAAACCGAAGAAAGACCGTTTCCAATTGACGGAGGAGTGACTCAGGGGATACCGTTCAAGGCACTGTTGTACTGTTTGACATTCAGTCTATTGAAGCAATTAGAGATGTTCTGTACACACACACACACGCACGCACGAACACACACACAGCATTGGCCTCCAAGGCATAACTGGGGCTGATCATGCAGCCTGAGGCCTGTGTGCATGGCACAAGATGGTCTCTCTCTCTCTTTCTCTCGTGCACACTGCATAAACCCATAGCATGCAGTACAGTGCATGCATTTATTTAAATATAGCCCAAGGTTCTTCTTTCCATCCGCTTTCATATGTAGAATATGTCAGGCCTATATTTTGCAGAAGACAGTGCAGACTTCACTTCCAACCGTGTGTGTAGTGTGGAATTGCATGACTAATGAGAAGCACTGTAGGTCTGTGTGGGACTTACACAACAGTAACGGTTTGTATCTCTGTATGACTAACCTGAGGGCTAATGCTGCAATGTTCTGTTCCAACCAGTGTTGCAGAATCCCTGCCACACAGGAATTATAGGTTGAGGTAGAGGGACTGAGAGATCTCTTTCCTTGCATACGTCCTCAGTGTATCTGTGCCGACCTGTCTTTTCTACTCATATAGCCTTTAATATGCACACTGACTGTTCCATTCACTGACTTTGTTTACATGATCATCACCTTAAATCATGAATAAGAATATACAGAGCCTAATGTGTAAACATTAAACTACCTCGGGCCTAGCTTATTATTACGTCTCACAAAAAAACAATGACAAAACAAACATCTGTGTTAAATATTTAGATGTTTCAATAACGATTGACGTTCCCAGTTTACAGTAAGCGTAGCTGCACCTAAGGGCAGAATGCTAATAGGAGAATCTGTTCCCACTACACAGCACAACGTGTGAACAAACTGAAAAACAGCTTCCCATCTCCAGTAGAGGCGCACACACACACAAACACACACACACACACACACAGTTTATTCAGCTGAGGAAAGCGACAGATTGAACAGCACATCAGCTCACCTTGCCGCTCGGCCTTTCTGAGGCCAAAGACACAAACTGACAGCTCGGCGAGCGAGTGAGCCTGGTTGCTGCCGTGCCAAACACAGTGTTGCCATGGAAACTCTTTATGAAAGAGAGCTAGAGAGAGGGAGTGGGTGTTCTTTCCTTTCTATGTAGCCCGCCACGCTCCTTCATGGCTCGACGGTTCTATCAGCGGTTGTCGGTGAGCTAAAGTGGACCTTTTGCTATACAGCAGCTGAGGTAAACTTCCTAGTCGTCAGGCAGTTTAACCCTGGTCCCAAATCTGTTTGTGCTGTCTCGACAATGACAGTAGGTGTAGGCTATACAGCCCAAACATATATGGGATCAGGCTAGTCTAACCCTGGGGTGAGAGAGGGCAGCCACCACTCAGCAGTATGTCAGCCCTGCTGCCACACTCCCATTCATGTCATTTGAATCATTCACAGCAATCTGTGTCACACCGCAATCAGTCATTTGAATGCTGAGAGACTCCCTGTTGACCCTTCAAGGTTCTGGTATGTGGTCTCCCTTGAAAAATTGTTTGGAAACCTCAAGGAATTTCATCCTGGTTGGATGTATAGACCTTATACAGTATGTATGCCATCTACTGTATCTCCAAGTAAGGTCCTTGAGTGGTTCATTGAAAGGTTGGCAGGCATTGTCTCTCAGTTGCAGCAAAGACAGAGGCACAGAGAGAAAATGGCCTTAGGTAATACTTTAAGGTAGAGAGTATTATTGCTTTAAAGTAGAGAGCAGTAAGTATTGTGCTCATTATCTATCTCCAGCAGATAAAGTTCACTGCAGTACCACTGGAAGGAATATATCTCCAAATCCCTTTTCTTTTCTTAAAGGAGGATCACTTAAGACATGACAGAGAGGGTGAGGTCCTGAGTTTGGATATTGGATATGACCGCAGGGAGCTAAGAACCTCTGCTTCAGTGGTTTGCTCTTCTTCTTCCTCCCTCCAGTCTTTTTTTTTTAATTTTCAAGAATTTAGCTCCTGCCCTGCGCCATTCTATCACCTTATATCTTTACACTTGGGATACAAGCTCTCCTCACATCACCAGGAGCACACACACAGAGACACACACAGAGACACAGAGGCCCTGGAGTCAGAGAAGGATTTATAGATGATCTGCCAGTTATAGGCAATCTCTGATTGGCTGATCCCAGCCCGGAGGCCTCTGACACTCTAGTCTGACAGGGTCAATTTCATCTGTTATTCAGGAAGAACACTGGAGTCCATGACATTTGATTAAACACATTTTGCACATGAATTCCCTGAGGAACAGGTTCTATATTCTTAGAAAAAGAGAACTATTTTGTGTTCCATGTAGAAACCTCTCTGGAAAGGGTTCTACATGGAAATCATAAGGGTTCTACCTGGAACCAAAAAGGTTTATTCAAAGGGTTTTCCCATGGGGACAGCCAAAGAACCCTTTTAGGTCCTAAATAACACCTTTTTTTCTAAGAGAGTACTATTTACCGATGGATATGCCAGTTGTAGGGCAACATGGCGAAATGCATTGGTTATGAACAATAATCAGAATCAATTTATTCGCATAGTGCATTAACACATACCCAGAATCTAACTTAGTGAGAAGGTGCTGCCATGAAGACATTGTACAAACAGAATACAGACACAAAGTCAACATACAGAACATACTGTATAATACACTCTTTAAAAATAAGGCGCTATCTAGAACCTAAAAGTATTATTTGGCTGTCCCCATAGGAGAACCATTTGAAAAACCCTTTTGGGTTCCATGTAGAACCCTTTCCACAGAGGGTTCTACATGGAACCAAAAATGGCTCTACCTGGAACCAGAAATAATTATCCTGCTGGGGACAGCTGAAGAAACCTTTTGGAACCCTTTTTTCTAACAGTGTATAAATACAGTGACTTTGTTGGAAAGCGAGGTATCGACAGTACTTATTCTTTCTCTATGCCAGTGCATTGAAGAGTCAATGCCTTACTGCATTTCAATGCAACAATAAAATGGCAATGTGCTGATATACTAATGAATGTGAACATTGCTTTTCATTATGTCTTCATTTACAGGACAGTGTTTACATTCAAGTGGTATAATAATGTTTCAAAGACTATGAAAATGTGTACTGCAGACAGTATTGTCCTCCTTTATTAAGAGTTTATAATGATCCGTATCTGTACTCGGTTCCCACAGGTGGCGTTCCACATCCAGCCGTACCAGGGACGGACTGACCTCAGCATGTACGATAACATCAAATACATAATTGACAAGTAGGTTGACCTTCCACTGTCCTATGCATCAACATGTCCTCTTCTCTCTCTCTCAAACTACATCATTGACAATTAGGTCAGTCTTAAACAATTCACACATCTCTCCATTCCTCTTCTCTTACTCGCTAGATCATTTACATGTTTTTGGTCATTTAGCAGACACTCTTAACCAGAGCGACATACATTTTCATACTTTTTTCCCCATACTGGTCCCCCGTGGGAATCAAACCCACAACCCTGGCATTGCAAGCGCCGTGCTCCACTAACTGAGATACACGTTAACAAGCAGGTTGGACTTCGACTGTTCTGTACATCCAGCCACTCCATTTCTCCTCTCCTTTTACCTCTCCACTCTCACTCCCCCCTTCTCTCTCTCTCTCTCTCTCAAACTCACACAGATTAAGATGCTCTTATCACTTACTTTAAGCCAAAGGTCAGAGCTCTGCTTCCCATGTCAATTTCCAGTGACTTTGATCTGGAGAAATCTGAGTCTTCTTCGGGTCTAAAGGAGGTTAAGGAATGAAACGCAAGTGGCCTTTGTCCTGATTTCACTTGCATTTTTAGAGTATTACTCAGAGGGCTTGAGACAATTGATAGTGCCACTAAAAGATTAGTACCTGTGGGAAAATGTATGAAAATAGTTTGGCTTTGGAAGAGACCAGTAGTAGCCTGCAGGTCCCAGATCTGTTTGTGCAGTCTTGTCAACTCCCATGGTCATTGTCATGCCAAACATATTTATAACAACGACTATACATACTGTATGTAGGATCTTCATTTGAGCCAGTTTGCTACAGCAGGAAAATAATCATGCAGCAATAGGTATGTGAATTATTATGTGGATAAAAATGTATGGACATTTTTGTAGGGGTTGATACACTTTTCGTAAGGGAAAATCAAGTCTGAAATTTCAAAGTGGAAATTACAGTGCACCAACAGATCGAGACCAGGCTAGAGCAGTAGAGAACAGAAATATGAATATGAGATGTTTTATATAATGAGGCATGATAGTGATCCTCCTTAACATTGTCCCAACCTTTGGACACCCTCTGTGGGCGGCGGGAGGGTTAGCGTATCGTAGTCAAGCTAACTGAACAGTGATGATCGTGACTGAGGCCAACTTCTGCAAAAGCAACTGTGCTAGCCATCTGCCTGAAAATAAACCACAGAGAGAATGAGAGTTGGAGATAGAGGGGGGAGGGGGGTACATTTATAAATGCTGATCTCTCCATCTACAGTGTTCACACATTCCAAATTTGCTCTTGAAAATAATAGCACCATTTCACATAATAGCATTTTCTGTAGACATCTGGCACTTCACTCAATTGAGAACCCTTGTGTTGGCAGAACCTCCTGCTTTGTAACAAGTGTAAAACAACACACTTTAATATAATAATCTCTGACTGTAAAATCGAATCACCCATGTGGGTGATACACATTGGGAGTGGAAGATTGGCTATGTTTTCCATCTTGCTTGTTCACTTCTCTATAAAAATAAGTGTGATTTGTATGTATACTGCAATTAAGCTTCTAGCTGCATAAGTAAACATGAACTAAAGTAAACAAAATCTTGACCTCATAGGTATGGGAACCATGGCGCCTTCTACCGCTTCAGGTCGACCACGGGGCGGATCCTTCCTCTGTTCTATGTCTACGACTCCTACCTGACCCCGCCTGAGGCCTGGGCCGACCTGCTCCACCCCGCCGGCGCCCACACCCTCCGCGGCACGCCCTACGACGGCGTCTTCCTCGCCCTGGTCGTAGAGGAACGCCACAAACACGACATCCTGGCTGGTGGCTTCGACGGCATGTATACGTACTTCGCCTCCAACGGCTTCTCCTTCGGCTCCTCTCACCAGAACTGGAAGGCGGTCAAGGACTTCTGTGACGGTAATAACCTGCTGTTTGTGCCCAGCGCCGGGCCGGGATACGTCGACACCGCAGTGAGGCCATGGAACAACCACAACACGAGGAACAGGGTCAACGGACGCTATTATGAGACCAGCCTACAGGCTGCGCTGTCGGTGCGGCCGGAGATCGTGACCATCACGTCGTTCAACGAGTGGCACGAGGGGACACAGATTGAGAAGGCGGTGCCCAGGAAGACGGTGACGCGGCTGTATCTGGACTACCAGCCCCACCGGTCAGATCTATACCTGGAACTCACCAGGAAGTGGGCCGAACACTTCAACAAGGAGAAAGACAAGTGGCTCATGTAGAGGACAGGAGTGGACTGGGTCGATGGGAATAATACCTTTTGGGTGTGACTGGAGCGAGTAAAACTGAGGAGCTTTTCACCATACTGAGCTGAGCCTAACCGAGCCAAACCAAGCTGTACTGAGCTGTCCTGGTTAGTGGTTACTATCCTCCATAGTCGCTGGAACCTGCTGAAATGGAAAGAAAATAGCACAGCCAACACAGTTTGGTTCAGCACGGTAGTGAGAAAGGGGTTTGGAGTGGCCTCATTGCTGGGTATTTTGGGTCCTTGTGAATATAAACCATATTTATTTTGACAGTGAAGCAAAAAATAAATACATTTGGCCCCATACTCCAGCATTTTGGATTTTAGATTTGTTTTTAATGAGATGAGAGTACAGCATGTCACCTTTTATTTGAGGGTATTTTCATACAAATCTGTTTTACCATTTAGAAATGAAAACCTTAATGTATCTAGTCCCCTCCCCATTCAAATGTTTTTTTTCCTCTCATAAGTATTTGGACAAATGAACTTATAGCATATTAAAGTATTCAAAAGTTTAGTATTTGGTCCCATATTCAAAGCACGCAATGACTACGTCAAGCTTGTGACTCTATAAACGTGTTGGATGCATTTGCAGTTTGTTTTGGTTGTGTTACAGATTATGTGTTACAGATTTTGCCCAATAGAACTGAATGGTGAATAATGTACTGGAGTCACTTTTATTGTAAATAAGAATAGAAGATGTTTCTGAACACTTCTACATTAATGTGGATGCTGCCATGATTATGGATAGTACTGAATATATCCTGAATAATGATGAGTGAGAAAGTTACAGAGGAACAAAGATCATACCCACCCCAAAAATGCTAACCTCCCCTGTTATTGGTAATGGTGAGAGCTTAGCATATATATATTTTTTTTTTGGGGGGGGGGGTATACACTTTTGACTACTTTAATACACTATAAGTGAATTTGTCCAAATACTTATAAGAATATTTGTTTTATTCAAATGGGGGGACTACATACAGAAGTGTTTTATTTCTAAACTGTAAAACAGATACGTACGAAAATGTCCTCAAATAAAAGGTGACATTCCGTAGTCGCCTCACATGAAACATTTGATCTCAATTCCAAAATGCTGGAGTATAGAGCCAAATGTACACATTTTATCTTCACTGTCCAAATAAATACAAGTAGCGTATGCTTTTCAGTGGAGCAAATGGGACTGAGACAGCTCACACCATTGACTTAGCAACAATTCCACCTGGCCTATCAGAGGGCAAGATGAAGGTTGCTTACACCAATCCAATCCTCTCAGATCTGCAAAAGCATCTAGGGGGAGGGGGCTAGGGGTTGGTTTGGGATTCAGAGGTAAACTCATGATTGAACCCGTCTCTGTTTTCGTCAACTCTTCTGTTCTTCTCTCAAATGAACTTTTCCATTTATGTGAATTTCATCCTGATGCCTGTTTTAATTTTTACATTTTACATCTGAATACACAACACACATACTTTTGTACAAAGTTTCATTGGTTGGTTTAAGTCAACTTATGTTAGTGCCAAGAAATAGCCTGTTTTTAGTGACTTAAGTAATTTCCTTTCAGATGAGTTCTGTTGTGATGATCACCACAGTAATGATATAGCCACTGGGGTTTGTGTAGTGTGGGTGAGCTTGGAGACATTCTGACATTGAGGACTTATTCTTTCCTGTAATACTTTTAAATGGTGAAAAATAAACGTATTGTCTGGTTACTATGTGGGAATCTTTGGTGTTTTTGAAATAGGGTGGTTTCGACTCAACCGAATCAGCAAGGGTCAGACCCACCATCTGGGAAGGAGCCTGTCCTGTAACACGCTCTTCTATCATTGTCAAGCCGTAGCAGGCTGCCTGGTCCCTTCTCAACACACTGCACTAGCTACTTTACTACTCAGCTCAGGGCAAATAGAAACCATGGGGCCAGTGTTGAGTCTCTGTCCTGATCCATACCCACACTGCCCAAACACATTAGCCGTTAACACCAAACCAACCAGGCGTGGTGAGGTTAGAAATGTCAGGTTTCACAGCATCGTGCGACGGCCGGCCCCGACACTCCTCATCACCGATCCTTCTAGTACCAGGTGACAGATCAGATGATGCATTCATACCATTATAGCTTCCTGGTTCGTACCTCAGAATTTCAACCATAGAAGGGCAGTGAACTGAGAGGGGAGAGAAAGGGACAGAGAATCAAAGAGAGAGAGAAGTATGAAAATAGAATCGACTGACAAGACAGTAGGAGGGCGTAAATAAGGAAGTCCTTTACATTTAGAAAGCCTGTTGTTCCTTGCTACTAGCATCCTCTTAGCCTGGAATCCAAACTGATATTCATTCTACAATGGTGAAACAAAGTATATCAGTTGAGATTCTAAATGAGCATAATCCATACAGAGCTTGTTCAATCTTGAATCCATCACCATCTGATCCTCCTGCATGGGTCCATCAGGCCAGCGAAGTAGAAGAAAGCTAGGAAAAACCTGTTTCCTTCTGTTAACTCAGTAACACTTTGAGAATATTGAGGTCATATGAAAGCATTGTCCAGGGACAGAAAGTCACACTAGAAAAAAGAAAGGCACGAGAGACAGAGACAGATACAGAGAGAGAGGAAATGTATCTAAAGGCAGCAGGGTTGGCTGGGGGGATGTCGTCGAGGGAATTCTGCCACTCAGAGTTCCAAACCAAAGCACTTAAAAACAGGAAGCCCATTAAGCTAGTTCAATAATGCAGAACATTCAAAGAGACACAATCAAGTGGATTTTTGTACATTAAAATACAGTTACTCTTCAGAGCTCCTCCACAGGGAGCCTGATGCAGACCCCTCAGCTAACCTGTCCATCTGGTCATCATGTCAGTAAGTAAAACAGTTACTCTTCAGAGCTCCTCCACAGGGAGCCTGATGCAGACCCCTCAGCTAACCTGTCCATCTGGTCATCATGTCAGTAAGTAAAACAGTTACTCTTCAGAGCTCCTCCACAGGGAGCCTGATGCAGACCCCTCAGCTAACCTGTCCATCTGGTCATCATGTCAGTAAGTAAAACAGTTACTCTTCAGAGCTCCTCCACAGGGAGCCTGATGCAGACCCCTCAGCTAACCTGTCCATCTGGTCATCATGTCAGTAAGTAAAACAGTTACTCTTCAGAGCTCCTCCACAGGGAGCCTGATGCAGACCCCTCAGCTAACCTGTCCATCTGGTCATCATGTCAGTAAGTAAAACAGTTACTCTTCAGAGCTCCTCCACAGGGAGCCTGATGCAGACCCCTCAGCTAACCTGTCCATCTGGTCATCATGTCAGTAAGTAAAACAGTTACTCTTCAGAGCTCCTCCACAGGGAGCCTGATGCAGACCCCTCAGCTAACCTGTCCATCTGGTCATCATGTCAGTAAGTAAAACAGTTACTCTTCAGAGCTCCTCCACAGGGAGCCTGATGCAGACCCCTCAGCTAACCTGTCCATCTGGTCATCATGTCAGTAAGTAAAACAGTTACAGATGATGACATTACATCAAAAATGACATGTTAAAAACACTTATATTGTGAACATTGAAGAAAACGTTGAAGAAAAAACTAATATTTGTGCATTGCCAGGTTAGTTTGCTAGTGTCTAAATGTACTGCACTGCATTGTTAGAGCAGAATTTGCTACTTACATCTCCCATTATTCCACATCCTTGAATACACAGAGATCATTTGCTACTTACATCTCCCATTATTCCACATCCTTGAATACACAGAGATCATTTGCTACTTACATCTCCCATTATTCCACATCCTTGAATACACAGAGATCATTTGCTACTTACATCTCCCATTATTCCACATCCTTGAATACACAGAGATCATTTGCTACTTACATCTCCCATTATTCCACATCCTTGAATACACAGAGATCATTTGCTACTTACATCTCCCATTATTCCACATCCTTGAATACACAGAGATCATTTGCTACTTACATCTCCCATTATTCCACATCCTTGAATACACAGAGATCATTTGCTACTTACATCTCCCATTATTCCACATCCTTGAATACACAGAGATCATTTGCTACTTACATCTCCCATTATTCCACATCCTTGAATACACAGAGATCATTTGCAGGTTTCAGAATGAAACGGTACGGATACATGACGCACGCGATGCCACAACAATTTGCATTCCACACACATTTGGCAAAAAATGCAATGTTAAGTACTGCTTGGGGAGTGATAGTCTGTTCTAACAGTGCTGTACCTTTCTGCGCCATCAAAAATAAATGTCACCTTTCATGTTTCCAGTGGGACTGGATGTAAAGAGGAATGTTGCTACAAGAGGATTTGTGCTCTAGTCAACCGTTTTCCACACTACATTCAGCGGCCAGCCACTGTTCAAGCCCAATTCATAATAGACCGCTAGTCTGCTACCACAATTGACCTGATCCACACTGAAATGCAGCACATGATTGCTTTCTACCCTCAGCAACCAGTCCGGAGTTGGTTGGGTTACTATTGATTGAGGTTATGGGGACAGGGTATGGAGACCTGATCTTGAACTAGGTATTAACAACAGAAAGAGTTAAGTACACAGCACAGTGCATAGAGACACCTCAGTTGGATAAGGAACAGGAACAGTTTCTCCAGTAATAAAAATGTTGACTTGAATTTTCATGGGGGATGTACAGGTGGAGGTTGAGGATGCTATGGTGGAGTAGGCTGGGGTGGTGGGTCCTGGGGCTGAGGGGGCTGGGGTGGTGGGTCCTGGGGCTGAGGGGGCTGGGGTGGTGAGTCCTGGGGCTGGGGGGGTGGGTCCTGGGTTGATAGGTCCTGGGACTGAAGGAACTGGGCACCAGTCTGTTTCTCTGTGTCTGATGCTGCGCTGCCGTCTCTGCAGGGGCACCGACACTGGCATGACTCTCCCTGTCTAATTACGATGACAGGCAGGCTCAGGCCTATCTGCTGCAGAGCTGTCCCTAGCAGACAAGACAGATTGCATGTCAAATAATATTTTTAAAAGTCAATATATCCATACAAATTATACAGTACAACAACCTCACAGATACGGTCTTGTTGCTAGCATTACAATATCTACAGCTCTGCAACTGCTAATGTTTAGCGACCAAATACATTGAAATGATCAACATGTAGAATAGGTGTAAAAACCACACCAGAATTCATCAGAGGTGACATATGTCGGTAAATATAACGAAGCAAAAGATGGATCTCCATAAATTACCTGTGTTCCCTCCTATTGGTATTTCTGTGGTGAAATAGAGCTTCTCTAGTGTCGAGCCACTGTGTTGTTGCTGAAATACAACAGAACAAGAGAAGAGAGCATGTTCAGCATATAATTAACAGAATGTCAATGCCTCGTGGCTAAACAGGAAAAGTTTCATTAAAACAACTGAAGGTCAATTAACAGTTGGACTGGATGAGATCCAGCAGGCCAATGATTGGACAGTCCCTCTCCACATCCTAATAAAAAGGCCAATGATTGGACGACCCTCTCCATATTTTAATTAAAAGACCAAATGATTGGACTGCGGCCATCTCCATATTCTAAATAGCTGGCTTTACTACCCTCCAGGTTAGGAGGTTTCAATAAAGCATCTAGAATAATGACACAAATACCGTATGACAACAAATGATTAATTCATAAAAAACTGTCCGATAAAAACATGTAAGAATGTTGTATTATTAGACCAACATCTAATAGAAAAACATATTATCTGCTTATAACTTATAATGGGCCTGACTTGTTATAATTATAATAACAACCTATTAGTAAGTTGTTAATGATGACTCACGGATAGCTGTGTCTGCATGTCCTGCTGCCTCGGATCATTGATACTGTTCAACAGCCACTGGAGGTTCTGAGTGGACAAGGTGATGGGCTGGATGGTACTGTGGGCAGGGACCGTAGGAGGAGTAGAGTACCCCAGGGAGAGGGGTGTTAGTGGGGCCTGGAGGGAGGAGCTGGAGGGTGGAGGGTATGGGCCTGGTTGAGAATAGATGGAGGACATGGCAGCTGGCTGTAGTAGTATGCTCTGGGTGGAGCCTGGTTGGGAATGGAGGGTGGTGGTTGGCTGTGATAGTACACTCTGGGTGGAGCCTGGTTGGGAATGGAGGGTGGTGGTTGGCTGTGATAGTACACTCTGGGTGGAGCCTGGTTGGGAATGGAGCGATGAGGCTAGCTGTTGTAGTAGGCTCTGATTGGATGGCTGTTCTGGAATCACCTCATGTTTAGGTGTATCACTGATCATGGTAGAAACAAGAACTGGACAGGGTTCACCAGGGGTGCACTCAGGGGTGAGGAGAGCGGTGGGCTGGGGTACAGGACGGGGTTCACTCGGGATACACCCAGAGGTGAAGGGTACAGGACGGGGTTCACTAGGGGTAGAGTCAGAGGGCTCAGGAAAGGTAGAAATGAAAGGGTGAGATGCTTCTGACAGCACCACGGTTAGAGATGGGTTCTCCAAACTATACGAGGGCACTGCCACCGATGACACATCTGTATAAGATAGGGGACAGATAAAAGGGTTTTAAGGGCTTAACAGGAGACAAGGCATTTAGACCACAAAGCACTGGTGGTGTTCACCACAACATGGTACAGTACTCACCCTGTGTCTGGGGCTTGTCTTGAAACAGCAACTCAAACACCAGGTCCAGGGCATCAGACTGCCACAGGGACAAGACAGCAGCAGAGTAACATTAGTCTAACAAGCAAAACATATACAACACATGTCTTAGTTACCATCTATTACAATTACAATACAGTATGCACAACTTATACATGTATAAAATTAGCCCTGAGACATGACTGTAGTCTCTAATAGTGTCTATATAGCCAACAGCAAAGGGATAACTGTGTAGTGTATATATACTCACCAGTCAGTTTATTAGGTACACCTATCTAGTATTGGGTCGGACCCCCCTTTCCTCCAGAATGATTTTTTGGGGGGCATTCTACAAGGCGTCAGAAATATTACACAGGAATGTGTCCATGCTGACACAATGGCATTACGCAGTTGCTGCAGATTGGACAGTGGTACATTCATGCTGCCAACAGCCCATTCTCTCATCCCAAAGATGTTCTATTTGGGCTGAGGTGTGTGGACTGAACAGGCCACGCTAGTAAACTGTCATGTTCCAGACAATGTTAATCCACTCCTCAATACTCCAGTGTTGGTGATCACATGCCCTCTGGAGCAGCTTCTTCTTGTTTTTAGCTGATAGGAGAAGGATCCACGAGTTGTGCGTTCCAAGATGCCGTTCTGCACACCACTGTTGTACTGCGCCGTTATTTGCATGTTTGTGGCCCGCCTCTTAGCTTGCACGATTCTTGCCATTCTCTTTCGACCTCTCATCAACAAACTGTTTTCGCCCACAGGACTGCCACTGACTGGATGTTTTTGTTTGCCGCATCATTCTCGGTAAACCCTAGACACTGTCGTGCTTGAAAAGCCCAGGAGGCCGGTCACTTCTGAGATACTGGATCAGGCGCGTCTGGCACCGACGATCAAAGTCGCTTAGGTCACTTGTTTTGCCCATTCTAATGTTCAATCAAACAGTAACTGAATGCCTTGATGCCTGTCTGCCTGCTTTATATAGCAAGCCACGGCCATGTGACTCATTTTCTGTAGGAGCTATCCTTTTTCGTGAACGGAGTCGTGTACCTAATAAACTGGCCGGTGAGTGTATGTCTTTAAGACATATAGCATGGATGTTTATTCAGACAGTGTGCGAAATTGAACATTTGGGAAAAAAAAGAGTTACAAAATGACTTACATTACTTTCTCGGAGCTGAGAAGCAGTGGAAATCAGGCTCCTATCACTGAGACATGGGGAACGAGGATTCAAATCCTGTGTTTCAAAACATGATTATTGATTCATTATAAGAGATGATTAGAGAGCACCGCATATTGAGAACAGACTTTTAAGAGAGAAAAATACAGAGAAAATCTATTGATTGCATGGATATTTGACCAGTAAGTCTTGACACATACCGTGCGAGACAGAAACAGATGCAATATGTAATTGTCAAAACATCATTATTAAGTGCCATTTTCAGTCACATGGTGGGAGGACTCACGTCTGAGAGGGAGTGGCTGTGAATTATGTCAGCTGACGGTCCAGGGTCGTGACCTTTGATGTTGTCCCTCGGACTGTTGGAGGAGCTTAGGGAGTTATCACCATCTGTGTCCACCTGAAGGAGGGGTGGCTCACCTAGAAGAAAGAACACACACACACAGATATTACTTTTATAGGTCTCTCTTATACAGCAGCCAACTTTATTGCTACAACCCATAAGAAATTGAGATATAGTCCTGGCTTGGAGAAAGAAAGGTAATTTGAGTCCACAACTCTTTGCCTTATGGGTGAAGGGGCAGGATAAAGAAATACGCTCAGCAATATCCAAGTCCATGCATAATGACAATGATCATTAATAACATGAGTTTATGCTGATGTAGCCTTCAGTGCCTTGAGGCATGTGTTTTTTTGGGGGATGAAAGGGCAAGGAGGTTCAAGCCACAACATGGCACACATACACACACTGAGAAAAGTCCTGGCTACAGACATAAGCAGTTCTGCAGGATACATATGGAAACTCCCACTGGGAAGCAAACCCAAAAAGCAGGCAGATAATGTTTCCTCAGCCTCTGACATCAATGTGAGTTGCATTCACAGATCACATGTAATGGATCTAAACCATCTGAGACTCATAGCTCCTCAGAGGGAGGAAGAGTTTGTTGGGTTCTCTGGTATCAGAGGAACAGGCTAGAAAGACAAATTACAGTGTTATAGTTAGAATGGAGTGTTAGAATGTGTGTGTGTGTGTGTGTGTAGAACTGGGCCCCAGAGGAACCTGCAGCATCAGGATTGATCGCTCCACCACAACAACAACAGCAGCAGTATTAATAGCTCCACCACCACAACAGCAGCAGTATTAATAGCTCCACCACCACAACAACAGCAGCAGTATTAATAGCTCCACCACAACAACAACAGCAGCAGTATTAATAGCTCCACCACCACAACAGCAGAAGTATTAATAGCTCCACCACCACAACAGCAGCAGTATTAATAGCTCCACCACCACAACAGCAGCAGTATTAATAGCGCCACCACCACAACAGCAGCAGTATTAATAGCTCCACCACAACAGCAGCAGCAGTATTAATAGCTCCACCACAACAGCAGCAGTATTAATAGCTCCACCACAACAGCAGCAGTATTAATAGCTCCACCACAACAGCATTAATAGCTCCACCACAACAGCAGCAGTATTAATAGCTCCACCACAACAGCAGCAGTATTAATAGCTCCACCACAACAGCAGCAGTATTAATAGCTCCACCACAACAGCATTAATAGCTCCACCACAACAGCAGCAGTATTAATAGCTCCACCACAACAGCAGCATTATTAATAGCTGCACAACAACAACAGCAGTATTAATAGCTCCACCACAACAGCAGCAGTATAAATAGCTGCACAACAGCAGCAGTATTAATAGCTCCACCACAACAGCAGCAGTGTTAATAGCTCCACAACAACAGCAGTATTAATAGCTCCACCACAACAGCATCAGTATTAATAGCTCCACCACAACAGCAGCAGTATTAATAGATCCACCAAAACAGCAGCAGTATTAATAGCTCCACCACCACAACAACAGCAGTATTAATAGCTCCACCACCACAACAACAACAGCAGTATTAATAGCCCTACAACAACAACAACAACAGTATTAATAGCTCCACCACAACAACAGCAGCAGTATTAATAGCTCCACCACAACAGCAGCAGTATTAATAGCTCCACCACAACAGCAGCAGTATTAATAGCTCCACAACAACAGCATTAATAGCTCCACAACAACAGCAGCAGCAGTATTAATAGCTCCACCACAACAGCAGCAGTATTAATAGCTCCACCACAACAGCAGCAGTATTAATAGCTCCACAACAACAACAGCAGCAGTATTAATAGCTTCACCACAACATCAGCAGTATTAATAGCTCCACAACAACAACAGCATTAATAGCTCCACCACAACAACAGCAGCAGTATTAATAGCTCCACCACAACAGCAGCAGTATTAATAGCTCCACAACAACAACAGCAGCAGTATTAATAGCTCCACCACAACAGCAGCAGTATTAATAGCTCCACCACAACAGCAGCAGTATTAATAGCTCCACAACAACAACAGTATTAATAGCTCCACCACAACAGCAGTATTAATAGCTCCACAACAACAACAGTATTAATAGCTCCACAACAACAACAGCAGCAGTATTAATAGCTCCACCACAACAGCAGCAGTATTAATAGCTCCACCACAACAGCAGCAGTATTAATAGCTCCACAACAACGACAGCATTAATAGCTCCACAACAACAACAGTATTAATAGCTCCACAACAACAACAGCAGCAGTATTAATAGCTCCACCACAACAGCAGCAGTATTAATAGCTCCACCACAACAGCAGCAGTATTAATAGCTCCACAACAACAACAGCATTAATAGCTCCACAACAACAACAGCAGCAGTATTAATAGCTCCACCACAACAACAGCAGCAGTATTAATAGCTCCACCACAACAGCAGCAGTATTAATAGCTCCACCACAACAGCAGCAGTATTAATAGCTCCACAACAACAACAGCATTAATAGCTCCACAACAACAACAGTATTAATAGCTCCACAACAACAACAGCAGCAGTATTAATAGCTCCACCACAACAGCAGCAGTATTAATAGCTCCACCACAACAGCAGCAGTATTAATAGCTCCACCACAACAGCAGCAGTATTAATAGCTCCACAACAACAACAGCATTAATAGCTCCACAACAACAACAGTATTAATAGCTCCACAACAACAACAGCAGCAGTATTAATAGCTCCACCACAACAGCAGCAGTATTAATAGCTCCACCACAACAGCAGCAGTATTAATAGCTCCACCACAACAGCAGCAGTATTAATAGCTCCACAACAACAACAGCATTAATAGCTCCACAACAACAACAGTATTAATAGCTCCACAACAACAACAGCAGCAGTATTAATAGCTCCACAACAACAACAGCAGCAGTATTAATAGCTCCACCACAACAGCAGCAGTATTAATAGCTCCACCACAACAGCAGCAGTATTAATAGCTCCACAACAACAACAGTATTAATAGCTCCACCACAACAGCAGTATTAATAGCTCCACAACAACAACAGTATTAATAGCTCCACAACAACAACAGCAGCAGTATTAATAGCTCCACCACAACAGCAGCAGTATTAATAGCTCCACCACAACAGCAGCAGTATTAATAGCTCCACAACAACGACAGCATTAATAGCTCCACAACAACAACAGTATTAATAGCTCCACAACAACAACAGCAGCAGTATTAATAGCTCCACCACAACAGCAGCAGTATTAATAGCTCCACCACAACAGCAGCAGTATTAATAGCTCCACAACAACAACAGCATTAATAGCTCCACAACAACAACAGCAGCAGTATTAATAGCTCCACCACAACAACAGCAGCAGTATTAATAGCTCCACCACAACAGCAGCAGTATTAATAGCTCCACCACAACAGCAGCAGTATTAATAGCTCCACAACAACAACAGCATTAATAGCTCCACAACAACAACAGTATTAATAGCTCCACAACAACAACAGCAGCAGTATTAATAGCTCCACCACAACAGCAGCAGTATTAATAGCTCCACCACAACAGCAGCAGTATTAATAGCTCCACAACAACAACAGCAGCAGTATTAATAGCTCCACAACAACAACAGCAATCAGACCTGGGTTCAAAAAGTATTTTGAAATCCTACAAATATATGAGTGTTTGTTTGAGCCTGTCTGGAGTGCTAGATGGACTGGGTTTGGATCTTTGGGACTGTTTTATGTATGGGTGTGTATGAGTGTATGTGTGTGTGATCTCAGCACTCTGTTGGATGTGGATAAATAGGCTCATCAGGATTCGCTGACAGGGCGTTGCGAGAGTAAATGGGCCAATAAGAAGCTGTGGAGCTGAGCAGTGCTGAGGCCTATCTACTGGGCTGAAATAAACTTGGATGTTTTCAACACACACCTGTCTGAGAATCTGACTCAGCTAAGGAAGCCATACCCCATTAAGAGCACTCAATAAAACGTAGCGGGGAGGAAAGAAAGACGTGCAAGAGCGTATTGTTTTATCTCCAACTCCGGAAAAAAGGGGTTTTCAACTCCCCCTAGTTTCATTTAAAAAAAGACAGGGTTTGAGCTCAAGGAGTTAGCTGTGTATCACCACGCCACCTTCACCTATTTGTCCCAGGATGTGTGTTTGGAGATGGTCACTAGAGGTGAACGCCTTGTAACAGCCAGGATGGTCACACCTGGTGAGAAAACAACACTAAGTTGAGTTATGTTCATTCATTGAGTACGTTTACATGCACACTAATAATGCAACATTAAACCGATTATGGCCGAGTATTGTCACACCCTGATCTGTTTCACCTGTCTTTGTGCTTGTCTCCAGCCCCCTCCAGGTGTCACCCATCTTCCCCATTATCCTGTGTATTTATACCTGTGTTCTCTGTGTCTGTTGCCAGTTCGTCTTGTTTGTTCAAGTCAACCAGCGTTTTGTGTCTCAGCTCCTGCTTTTTCCAGTCTCTCTTTTCTTGCCCCTTGCCTGTCCTGACTCCGAGCCCACCTGCCTGACCACTCTGCCTTACCCTGAGCGTGCCTGCCGACCGATACCGTTGCCCTGGTTTACTGACCCCTGCCTGCCTTGACCTGTCTATTGCCTGCCCCTGTTGGAATATTAAAGTCTTGTTTATTCTACGTGGTCTGCATCTGGGTCTTACCTTCATATCTGATAGAGTATGACATTAGTCATGTAAACACCTGACTCTGCTTATCTTAAATCGGTCATAATCAAAGTAAGCCTATGCCGATGAAAACACCTGGTTTTCTGAGCAATCTTTAGAATTATTAGGAATGTAAACAGCTTAATCGATGTTCCAGTGGTTTATTTGTTAGGAAAAAGTGAAAGTATGCATCTTATAAATAGTTTTCATATACAAACTTTATATGTCCGAACTCAGAATCTAATAGTCTTCTCAAAAATAACATGGTCACTGTGGTAGAACATTTATTTTGATTGACGATTTTCAGCATTTATCAAAAGTCCCATCGGTAGCCTAATTTCAGATGTGTCCATGTAGGGAAATCGTTCTTTCTTGCAATGGATGTAACTTTTCAATCAAACTATTATATTAACCTGACTATCTACAATAATCACATTATTGTGTGCATGTAACCGTGCTCATGTATTAATTTGTGCAAGCATTCATTTGTTCATGAATGAGTTAGTCCTTTCAACCCACTGCATACTTCAGCCATTCATTGTGAGCTCACCTGAAGGGCCTCTCCTTGGAGTGTGTCCGGATGTGTTTCCTCAGGTCACTCAGAGTGGTGAAGTACTTGGTGCATCCGTCTGACTCGCAGTTAAACGTGTTCCCTGTGTGCAGTCTCTGGTGGGCTTTCAGCCTGCACATCAACACAAACACAACAGAGAGAAACAAACATGGCTGATGTTTGCAGATCAACACACCAACATACAGTCACTGTGAGTTGTGGCTTGACTTGGGGTCAGCATACCAGCATACCAAAGGCCACTAAGCTGTGTAAATTAACTTTGAGGTCAGGGGGTCTGAAAAGTGCCCAACTCATGACTGATGAAACATCATCACGTGACACGTCATGACAATAATTTGGCTGCGATTCCTTCAGTTGACAATTTTAGTGCCAGTGGGCCTGTAAATAATATATGAACTAAATAGATGTGGCGGAGAAAACTGCTAGGTTGTGGTATCTGCCCCACCTAGTCAATGGTAGGGAAAACACTGGTCTAACCCTTACCTGTACAGTGTGTTGTAGGCCTTCTCACAGCCCTGTTGGTCACACTCGAAGGGCTTCTCCTTGGTGTGAACGCGGACGTGGATCTTCAGACTGTAGGAGGTGAGGAAGGCCTTGTCACAGCCCAACTGGTTGCAGACAAACGTGTATTCTCCTCTATGTCTCTTCTGGTGGGTACGCAGGTTCCCTGCTGTGCTGTAGGTACGAGTACAGTCCTCGTATAGACACTGGTAACGCTTCACCTGCAGAACAGACAGGCAGAGTTGTGGTCGTAAACTATGTCAACAAGATGGAAAACCACCATATGCATAAACATAAGTTTAACGTGTAGGAAGTGTTTTTAGTACCGGTATGTAACACTTCACAAACATTACTATACATCAAGTCTGGAAATGAATCAGCTGTATTGGTTTCTATGAGAAGATTGAAGTGCACATTTATGAATGAGATCTAATTACCTTCACAGAAAGAGAACCAAGAGGCTGTAAAGAATGAGAATTATCATCTCATCTGTACATCTTCAGAGACCTTGACTATAATGACTCTGTGGTTCTGGATGGGAGAGAGGCTGATGATGATGAGGGAAAACAGAAGCTTCACAGCTAGCTCCCGGGCTGGCCCAATTTCACCACCCCAAACCAATCTCCTCTCCTGTCTCTTCCTCTCACTCACTGACTTCATCATAACAGTTGGCTTGTCACCTTCACACAATATGGTTCTGCTGCTGCTAACCTAGCATGGTTTATTTTCTCTGTGATGATGATGCGAATGAAGGACCTCAGGGACGTCTTACTTCCTTCCACATGTTATACACTCTGAGAATGGAGCTATACAGAAAGTTAAATGGTGCTTTGGCTGTCCCCATAGGAGAACCCTCTGAATAGCCCTTTTTCGTTCCAGGTAGAACCCTTTTGGGATCCATGAACGACCCTTTCCACAAAAGAGTTTACCTGGAACCAAAAAGTATTCTCCTATGGGGACAGCCGAAGAACCCTTTTTCGTACCCTTTTTTCTAAGAGTGTATATGTGATATGCTGAAAAGGGTCGGTCTCAGTTATTCACAGACTGAGAATACACATCATATGATATGATCATCACGTGTAAGCCTGACCAACCCCATGTCATGTTTGCCAGAAGGTTTGAGGCCTACACTCTCGACTCAAGTGTAATTTCAAAGAAGACTACAAAATGGCTCTCTGCCTACCTTGTAACATCCTTCAGGACATCATGACCGGGACATTAGAAAATATATAGTAAATTCAATTGATTGGACATGATTTGGAAAGGCACAAACTTGTCTATATAAGGTCCCATAGTTGACAGTGCATGTCAGAGCAAAAACTAAGCCATGAGGTCGAAGGAATTGTCCGTAGAGCTCCGAGGCAGGATTTTGTCGAAGCACAGATCTGGGGAGGGTACCAAAACACTTCTGCAGCATTGAAGGTCCCCAAGAACATGGTGGCCTCCGTCATTCTTAAATGGAAGAAATTTGGTACCAGCAAGTATTTTCCTAGAGCTGGCCGCCCGGCTAAGTTGAGCAATCGGGGGAGAAGGGCCTTGGTCAGGGAGGTGACCAAGAACCCGATGGTCACTCTGACAGAGCTCCAGAGTTCCTCTGTGGAGATGGGAGAACCTTCCAGAAGGACAACCATCTATGCAGCACTCCACCAATCAGGCCTTTATGGTAGAGTGGACAGACAGAAGCCACTCCTCAGTAAAAGGCACATGACAGCCCGCTTGGAGTTTGCCAAAAGGCACCTAAAGGACTCTCAGACCATGAGAAACAAGATTCTCTGGTCTGATGAAACCAAGATTGAACTCTTTGGCCTGAATGCCAAGCGACACATCTGGAGGAAACCTGGCACCACCCCTACGGTGATCATGGTAGTGGCAGCATCATTCTGTGGGGATGTTTTTCACCGGCAAGGACTAAGAGATTAGTCAGGAGTGAGGGAAAGATGAACGGAGGAAAGTACAGCGAGATCATTGATGAAAACCTGCTACAGAGCAGCCAAGCTTGTAGCATCATACGCAAGAACACACAATACTGTAATCCCTGCCAAAGGTGCTTCAACAAAGTACAGAGTAAAGGGTCTGAATACTTACGTAAATGTCATTTCAGTTATTTATTTTTTATACATTTGCTAAAATGGATAAAAAACAGTATTTGCTCTGTCATTATGGGATAGTGTGTAGATTAAGGGTGGATAAAAAAAAGAGAGAAAAAATAATAATGCTGTAACGTAACAACATTCGGAAAAAGTCAAAGGGTCTGAATACTTTGCAAATGCCCTATATATGAATGAGCAATGATGCCTCTCCTCCTCACAACCAGAATACCAGGAGTGAGTTTTCCTGACAACATACCCAAATAAATATCCAAATATCCAAATACATACAGAACATGCTCAGATACCAGGGATTAGCCCACTGGGCCAAAACCCAGGCATTAGCTCAAGGACCTAACACAAGTCTTCAGGTCTTTGGATATCAAGGCTTACCTCGCTGTGGTGGGTATCTGGGCACTCAGAGTGCAGTGTGATGGTGGCCCCCTGGATGTGCCGTGGCATGGGTGTGGAACCAGGGTTGATGGTGAACTGGATCTGGTCCTGGGAGATGGTGTGGTGGATGTACCCCTGTGACATGGCCTGCCAGTGGTCTTCCAGACCTCCACGGCCCTCCGTCTCACATCCCTCATGTAGGTACATCATCAGGTCCTCTTCCTCCTCTTTATTGTCAGTTCTAGAACCCACTGGGTCTTGTTCAATCATCACAGTGGTTCTGTCATACACTGTGTCCAGACTGTGCACACCAGAGTCCAGTGTAGAGGGCAGCAGTAGCTTGTCCCATTGGTCCCAGTCGACAGTAACCATCTTCCTGGAGACATTGTCCTCTTC
The DNA here is from genome assembly GCF_013265735.2 of Oncorhynchus mykiss. NCBI lineage: Eukaryota > Metazoa > Chordata > Actinopteri > Salmoniformes > Salmonidae > Oncorhynchus > Oncorhynchus mykiss. Next base: position 49,199,963 of record NC_048582.1, read on the forward strand.
AACCTGCTGATTTGTCTTGTCCGCCTCTTCTTCCTCGACAAAGAGCACGGTCTCATTCATCCTCATACATGGTAACAAAGGTGACACACTCATTGGGTTGCAATTGAAATGAGAAGTAGAGGGTTAGAAAATGTATCAAGTAACAGTAGGCTTTCACGACAGCAGCTACCAATGCATTTAATTTTGTTGAGATTAACGGACTATTGGTTAAACGGTTTGAAACTACAGTAACCTAATACAAAGTCAACTACAATCTCGGCATTCCTCGGCGAGTTTAGGCTATCATCAAAACTATTTTACTTGTTGCTACTAAGAAGCACTCATTCAGCAGGACGCAGCACAGAAATGTTGCCAGTTTCAATAACAATCCCTAGCTACTCACAGTTTTGAAAGTTTACCACGTAAATGCAGTCAAAAATAACTACAAGGTCGTTTATCTTTATAAAATGTCTTCCGCTTTGTTAATTCTGTTTCAAAATCGATTCCTCCGTTGTTACAGTGTTGCTACATCGTATTCTCCCTAGCAGCCTATTTAACCAGCTTCCTCTTTCCGCCCAGACTCAACTCACTCAACCGTGAACCGTCTCCCTCCCTCACTCAGTGAAGTAAACGACCGGTAACTGACAAAATAAAGGAAACACCAACATGGGCCACCACGAGCCAGAGCAATTTTAATGCACGGTGGCATGAGGTTGAGATCTGATGACTGAGACGGTCATGGCGTATGGTTTACATCGTTTTCATGCTCATCAACCATTCAGTGACTACTCGTGCCCTGTGGATGTGGGCATTGTCATCCTATGGCATAGCCATTGTAGCCAAAACAATGGCCTGCCCAGCAATTTATACATGACCCAAAGTAAGATGGGATGTTAATTGATGAATTAACTCAGGAATCGCACCTGCTTTCAACATACTTTGTATCCCTTATTTACTCAACCGTTTCTATTGTTTTGGCAGATACATGTATACGCTATAGCTCCTGGATATAACTGTGCTATAGCGCCATCTTGTGAAGATTAATTATTGCTGAACACACTGCACACCATCTGAAATACCTTTTTTTGTGAACCTGACAGTGATACAATCTTGATGAGAATCCTAGAAATATAATGATCAACATGGTTGAGGCGTAACATAGTTGAGGTATGAGTCTAATTGTCTGAGTTGAAATCATTGTGAACAGTAATTGGTCCATAGCGGGTTCATTCTAGGCCTATGTATCCCCAGGCAGTAACACCCACAGAAGAACAGCCCACTCAAACCCATGACTGGATCCACTAGAGGTTGGGATGTGTTATTTAAGAACAACATAAAGCTGGAAAACAGTTTTATTTTCACGAGAGCTTGCATTCACAGATGAAGAAAACATGAAAGAACTAATGACGCCCAAGCAGTGGATATGACAAAACTGAAATCTGCATTTAGTCGATCCATACTAAACCCTCTGCATTCTAAAGTGAGTCTAATGTCACATGAAGGTTAGTAGATTAGCGAGTGTTGAGTAGATTGTCCAGTAGAGAGGTTACACTCAGAGCCAGGAGGGAGAGACTCCCCAGGCCACAGCAGGCAGAGTTGACAGGCATGTTGAGAGAACCATCCAGTCTGAGACAGGAGACAGACCCAGCCACACAACACTCATTGTGGCATTGGTACGAGCTGAAGGGACCACACTTAGTGCTCTGTCTGCAGTCTCTGGCGCATCCAGCACTCCACACCGCCACATATGTATTCCAGGTGACCTGGCTTGAGGCTTTCTTGAGCTGTGGGATGGTGTATAAGTTGTACTTTTCATCATCATTGTGATCATCACCATCAGGAGTAGAAGAATCATCATAATTAACAAAAACAACACTTCATCCCATGAACAGTTTAGATCCAGATGAACTGACATGTTGATAACCAAGCCAATTGAGTTGACGTTGCATCGTAAAGACATTTGTTAGAAGGAATGGGTCTCTTCTTACCTCACAGAAGTCCATACCCTCCTCACACAACTCCTCCATGACCTTCACATGTTTGTAGCATGTTATGCCGATACAGCTAAATATTTTACAAGACCTCATCTGTGAAGGAAAGCAAATTATAATTTATAATGTATGTTGAAAAGTTGACATTTCTGCCGAAATTGCCAGCATTTTGCATTCATTTGCAAGAAATATCTAGTACCTTCTTTCTGGTTGAAGCAGCATTTACAGTCATGCCTCCCATTGTGGATCTTGCAGTAGCTGTAGTGGTAGGCTCTGTGGCGATATTATAGTTCTCAGTTTGGGTCATATCGGAGGCAATGGAGCCTTGGTCATCAAAGTCCTTGCCCCCATCTTGAGTATGGTTTCCATTGGACTGAGATGTTGGTATGACATCACTATACTTCACCATCTCATTCTTGAAAGAATGGGTGACGTTAATATCATCTTCTGTGTCATTTCTCTCAGTCTTGACTGTAGAGATGTTTGTGATGTAATCTTGAGCTCTGGTGTATTCTCCCCCAGTCTGGGATGTAGGGAAGACTTCTTTGTTGCGGTCTGTATTGTAGTAGTCTCTTCCTGGAGGGACAGTGGTGGTGTGAATGGTTTGGCTGTTTTCAGTCTTTGACCTGGTTGTGCATATAGGATACAGTTTGCTGATGGTTGTGGTGGGTTGGGTGGTTTGAGCTTCAGTCATCTTGGGGTCATTTGTGGAAGTTGGGAGTTGGTCTCCCACAGTTTTCTTAATGGTTAGATTCAAAAGCACTAAATGATAATGAATTAATAATCAAATGAGTTATAATCAAAGCTTATTAAATCTCTCAGCTATTAAAACAATCAGGGATAATCAGATAATACAAATCAGAGATGTTGTAATCTTACCAAGAACAAATACAACAGATCTCCTTTGAGGACCGGCAAGACCAAAGACTCCTGCATTGAAATGGTAAAATAAAAATGCTAATCAAGGTCAGCTCTGTCATTTTTGTTGTATACAACCAGCTGATATTTACTGGACTACTGATATTGATTAGGTAAGGTGATGAGGATACCTCTGCAGTCCTGTTTCAAAAACATCCTTAGCTTACTTCCCCCAGCAGCAGATGTGTGGATAATTAACCTGCAAAAGTGTAGCCTGAGTCCCAGTACAAACATAGCCCGTACAAACATGTGCGTTAATTAATGAAGGTTTCAGATTCTCAGTCATGTGACGGCGTGGGCATTGTTATGTTGATGAGAGTAATATTCCATCAATTTAAACACGTTATAAATCCATGTAGTTAGTGTTGACCCTGGGGTCCAGGAGTACTCGTAGAACACACCGTGGTAGCTTTATGATCCCCTCAGGATACACTTAGCCAAGACCAGGAGCCAGAACTTCCATCTCAACGCATCACCTAAGGAAATGATTATCTCCTCTCTCAATGACTTTTAATGGGTGCAGCCTGGAGACTGGTAATGTGGTCATGTGAATTAGTGGTAAACAATTAAACGCTATCATACCCATATCCCTGTTTATATATGACCAGTTATGATGACTGTTGGATGGTGTATATTATAGATAAACAGACCAAATCCAACATTATTTTAGCAATATTCAGACATTTCTTCCCTCAACTGTACTCATATTGGCAAACTGATACTGTAAGTCAATTTGCATGTCATAGCAAGCAAGTCATGCTACATGAAATAACACTATTTAAATCATTAACAGCTCACTCAAATACAGCACAAGTGTCTTGTATAATTCTAAAAAAACTGCTGAGCTAAGAAAGCATCAACATTTTAAGAAATGTATGAATTAGTAAATAAAAGGTGAATTTTCCTTACCGGGCAAACACTGAATCGGTGAGCAAGTGTGAAGATATCTGCAGACTCCCCTCTAGTACACTCCCTTTAAAGGGACTGTCCATCACCTGACAATGGGAGGGTTCTTGGATATACAGAAATGTGTAATCATCCATAAGGAAATGGACAGTGGTTCAGGTGACTCCTTAAACAACTTAAGACATTACAATTGCTTTCTAATAGAACTAACTAACTCAGAAACAACAATGGTGACAAATATTACTCATTTATTATTAGAATCAATGGCTGTTTCATTTCTAAATGGTTGTCAAAGGAAGGAATTAATAAAAACAACATCACAACTTCTAAATGAAAAGTGTAAATGAAAAGGTCAAGGGTCAAACGCCAAATAAAAAAATAATAATTGGGCATCACGTTGCGCTTCAAGGTTTCCAAGTCTTTGTCGGTCTCCTCTCTACAGCAGACCCTGTCTCTTCAGGTCCTCGTAGGTCTTCTTGTTGACCACGTTTCCACTGGAGTCCTCGTACTCCTCCTCTGTATCTGGTTGCCAGCGCTCTGATGCCTTCTGTGACTTCAGCTTTGACCATACTGGGTTAAAAATACACTATTATTATCCAGAACGTGGACTGAATGACCAGTCATTTTTCCTAATTTATTTAACCAGGAAAGACCCTTGCGGTCAGAATCTTTTTGTGAGGGCAATCTGGATGTACAACTACTCCGGAAAATATTTATTGGTCTGGTAACACTTTTTTCTCTAACATGACTATTCTATTCAACCCAAATAACAATACTCATTATTTTCACTTGTCATCTGCCTCAGCCTCTATCAGGGCTGTAACAGAACTACTTACGAGAGACAGCGTCCTCGATCTGGGTAACGTTGGCAAAGTGAGCCGTGTTGGGGATTCCCAGGCAGCGCATGCCATGGGCGTGACGCCACTCCTGAGGGGAGGAGACAACAGGTGACAACATATTATCTAGCAGTAATATTAACTAACCATGGTCAACATGCTCTTATCAGCTGAGAACAGAATTAGTCCATTTCTAAAATCGAATCCTCTACAGTTTCACTTATGCACACATACAAACGAAAGGAGGGCATTGACATAACACTGTAATAACCTAATATGACATTGTAATAACAATACGCAAATAATTATACGAATAATGTTGAACAGAAATCTGAACATACTGCAAAGTGCCTCTGGAAGGCCTTGGGTCCTCTGTACGTGTAGTTTCCACAGATCTCACAGTTATAATTGATGTTCAGGCCATGGAGTTTGTACAGCCAGTATGGAATGGGCTAGAAGAATTCAAAACGAGGTTAGCGTGGTAGCATGCAACCGCTGTACAATGAAGTCTGAATAAATAACACCATTATTAATAAAACAATCATTTGTATTTCATTAGTATTGCAGCGCTTTAACACAGCTAGTACACAGGTCTGATGTCAGGGCCCGACTACAAACCTTTCCATCCCAGCCGAGAGGCAGGTTCTTGGGGTTGTAGATTATCTCGTTGTCCTCATCTTCACTCTCACTCTCACTGAGCTGCTCCTCCTCTTCCTCCTCTCTCTCCTCTCCTGTCCTGGCCTGCTTCCTCTGCACGTTCTCATGGGTCAGCTGCCTCTGCTCCTACAGGGCCATAGACAATCAGATGGAAGTGTTAACAGGTGTTTGTGTGGTTATTGTGAGTAACACACACCTATTGTATGGCCGGGACTAACCATTATATAAAGGCCCTCAGAACTAAAGACATTCATTAAATGTGACTAAAAACATAGGTGCTGGACTAATAAAGAACACTAGTATAGAACAAGAAGGCCTGCACACGGTTAAAGCTCCCAATTCACTACTTTATTGACAACGTTTCGATCAGAAACTAATCTTGGTCAGGTGACAGGATGGAAACGTTGTCAATAAAGCGGTGAATTGGGAGCTTTAACAGTGTGCAGGCCTTCTTCTATAAAGGAGTCATCCTTGGCATCTTTTACTTACCCCCAGGATTTCCACATACTCATAAACCTGAGACTCCAGGAAGGCGACTTCTTTGTTACGCTCTGTGTCTCTGCAGAGAGATTGGAATGGTCAATAACACGACTAGAACATGCTATCAGGTGCAGAAAAACATAAAACATGCAAATGTTTAACTGACAATCACATACTTCTTGGGTCCCTTGGACTTAGGGTTCTTGGCGAACAAGGAGGGATCCAGAGATTCCAGGGATTTTCCTTTGGTGCTAAACAGCCTCTGAGCTCTCTCTTCCAGGGTTCTGTGAGGTCACATACACATTAGCCATATACACCCATTTAGCAACCTTACATCAGTCACCCAGTCCGATATTAGTCATCAGTACACCGTCAATCTATACTCCTAGTCTACGGCTGGAATTTGTTGTTATTACAATATTCCAGTTACTGTTATAATATTCTAATTACATTAAACTTGGAATACTGGAATAACAGTTGTATGTCCATAGACCTCCTCCCAGCCACAGAAGAGCATGCTTATTGCCTTACCCTCCACATTTCAGGCCCAGGGCCATAAGGGCAGACTTCAACCTGTCCAGACCCAAGGAAGCCAACTCCTCCCAAGAGGAGAAAGCAGAAAGGTCTAGATGAGCTCCGGCGTGTGTCAGAGCACTGCTCGTCTCTTTCTATAACAGAGAAAGAGAATAAAAATGTGAAACTCCCATATAGACCATCACTATAGTAGTCTTCTTCCCCATCTTGGACACTCACTGGCCAGCCAGGGAAGGTCCCCATCTCCCACTTCTTCTCAAACTCTCCCAGGATCTTGCCGTAGAGATCATTCTGGTCCAGCAGAGGTTTGACTCTCTCTGTGTAGTCCTGAAGGTACTCCAGTAGCATCTCTAAGTACCTGTATAACATCGAACACAGGTGTGAAACAACCTGATGGAAAAACATGCGGAGGAGACCTACAAACAGATGAATATAAGGTACTACAATTCTCTAGGAATGCATTTAGTGCATTTACAGTACAATCACAAAGAAAAGGTCTGTACAATAAAGCAAATTGTTAAATATGCTTACTTTTTGTATTCAGCATTCTTTCTGTCCTTGGAGACATCAAACAGCTGGTCAAATGAGGAAAGGTAGCTGATGTACTCCAGTTTCTGAAACAGAGGGCAGAAGGTTAGGCTTTAGTATAGTTTGACATTAGACTAGGATGAACAGTATTTAGAGTAGAGAGTGGACATCTTACCTCTGCCCCTTTCAGGTTGATGAACTTCCGATAGCAGTCATGAAGATCCAGGTAGCGTCCGTACGCCTCCTCATCACTGAACTCCACCATGTCTGGGGAAAGACCACATAAATCATTACATTAACACCTACACAGTGTTAGACAATGACTCCACCACCATACTGTAGAAAACTCACTCTGTGTTTCTTCAGTTGGGTTCTCTCTAGCCTTGACCAGCTCATCAAACTCCACAGACATGGGCACACAGATCTGAAACAGCAACATACAGACTTAGCCAGAGCAGCAGAAATGCTAAACTCTGATGAAGTTTGGTTGACCTAAACTTCAGTTCAAGATTTGGTTTCAGACATTTATTGTGGAACATGCAATAACACAAATTACCCCCCCCCCCCCCCCTTCGTGCACCTGGACTGTAGAATGACATATAGAATCCCGAGACATATTGAATGATACAATAGTTATTTAAAAGGGCAATGTGCGATTGGTGTATCTATGTGTGGACTTTCAAATGAATTACATAAACCCATTGATTGATTCTGGAAGAATAACTTATAAATGTTGCATGTGCTTAGTTCCAACTGTCATACCCCACCAGAATTCAAAATATAAGTTTGTTTTACTCTATTTTTTTATAAACAACATATTTGTAAACAAACACTAGTGTATAGCCTTAACACATCTCAAACTATACTTTGATATCATGGATGGCCAGTCCTAGCTCTGTCTATGAATTTGAGTGGTTACATTTCTCCTGCCCCATCCCTCAGCATTTTACCAAAACAGTGGCGGGGTAAAGTGTAATTGTTTTAACTTCAGATTGCCCCTTTAAAAACGTATCGCTGTGTCTGAAACTACTTAGGGTTTTTGAGAAGATATACACCGAGTGAACAAAACATTAAAAACACCTACCCCCCCTACAAAGTGTACAAAACATGAATCCCCCCAAGGTGTCAAAAGCGTTCCACAGGGATGCTGGCGCATGTTGACGACGATGCTTCCCACAGTTGTGTCAAGTTGGCTGGTGGACCATTCTTGATACAAACGGGAAACTGTTACGCGTGAAAAACCCAGCAGCGTTACAGTTTTGACACAAACCAGTGCACCCTGCACCTACTACCATACCCTGTTCAAAGGCACTTATATCTTTTGTTTTGCCCGTTCACCCGCTGAGTGGCACACATACACAAGCCATGTCTCAATGCTTAAAAATCCTTCTTTAACCTGTCTCCTCCCCTTCATCTACACAGACTGAAGGGGATTTAAAAAGTGACATCAATGTATGTCTATGTCATGGAAAGAGCCGGTGTTCTTAATGTTTTGTACCCTCTGTGTACTTCTGGGATGATTTATTCAGTGTACAGCTAGGCCTGACAGGAAGGAGCTGATAAAAAAGATGACCTCATTAGGATGCTTCCTGTGGAACTCCTTGATCTGTTTTAGTCTGTTGTAGAACTCTGCAAACTCATTTGGTCCTGAGATGGCGTTCAGTTCATCCTTCCTCATACTGTGGATAGAGAACGCAAAAATACTATACCTCTGATTTACTCCGCATAACAAGGCTGATCATGCATGAGCGCTTGAAACACAAACACATTACATACACACTTACCCATCTTTGTCTTCATATGCTTCCCTGACAGTTGAACTCACGTCCATGTATCTCTGAAAGGATGGCGTAGCTAGTTATCAAAAAAATACTGTCACATCATGCATGTCCTTGACAAGTAGGCTATTAGCCACAAGACAAGACAAGTGAATATGAAAATACAGATCCAACTTGTTATTTACTGTTGTGATGTTTCAATATCACATAGAATACTCACATCCAACATTGCTCTTGTTCGATGGTCTGAGTTTATTTGTTCGCGTAACTGTTTGAGAAGAAAAATCCATAAATATTAACTAAGGTTAGATGGCAAAACCAGAAACTGGACCAGTTAAACGCTAGCTAAAAAGCTAGCCTTATATCTAATTCAGCTAACGTTAACTGAATACAATACCTGTCAGAAATTGTAGCTGGTAAGTTAGCCACAAATAAACAAAATCATAACACACAAGCTACTATTCACAAAAATAACGTTAGCTTATCTGATTTTGTTTAATGCTTTAATCAATGAACGTCTTCATTAACATTAAATAGCATTCGCGTTGATGCAACACATACCGTGGTTTTCTTATGCATCATTTCCTTAGTTTTGGCATCCAACAGCCTTTCCTTCTCCTCATGGTAGCGACGTTGTTGTTCTAAAATCGTCTCCATTGTTATTTTCTGACCAACAAATTACAGAAATAAGAAGGACTTGAACAATGAATGCCGTGAAACTTCAGTTACGTTTATATTCAATGGCGCATGTTGGGACTGAGAGGAACTAGTTCCACAGCAGGGTTGCCAGGTCAAGCTTTAATTTCTATCCCAATTCTTCTTCGATGAGATTTAACAGCGGTTGGCATCCAATAAATGTTGCATTACCGCCATCTACTAGACTGGAGTACAACTCCATAATACTTTGCTTGGATAAATAACAAAATAGATGTTTTAAATACCCTCCAATCTAACACTACACTAACAAAAAAATAACATCACCCTACTCAACTATTTAAATCTATTTAGTCCTACGTCAGGCCAACAACCTGAAAGGATGGGACATCACCACTTTTCACACCCTGTAACTCTTCTGATATCAAGTCTCACACACCCAAATACTAGAGGTTGACCAATTAATCGGAATGGCCGATTAATTAGGGCCGATTTCAAGTTTTCATAACAATCGGTAATCTGCATTTTTGGACACTGATTATGGCCGATTACATTGCACTCCACGAGGAGACTGCGTGGCAGGCTGACTACCTCTTATGCGAGTGCAGCAAGGAGCTAGCTAGCATGAAACTTATCTTATAAAAAATAATCAATCTTAACATAATCACTAGTAAACTACACATGGTTGATGATATTACTAGTTTATCTAGCTTGTCCTGCGTTGCATATAATCGATGCGGTGCCTGTTAATTTATCATTGAATCATAGCCTACTTCGCCAAACGGGTGATTTAACAAGCGCATTCGCGAAATAAGCACTGTCGTCGCACCAATGTGTACCTAACCATAAACATCAACGCCTTTCTTAAAATCAATACACAAGTATATATTTTTAAACCTGCATAATTTAGTTAATATTGCCTGCTAACATGAATTTCTTTTAACTAGGGAAATTGTGTCACTTCTCTTGCGTTCATTACACGCAGTCAGGGTATATGCAAGAGTTTGGGCCACCTGGCTCGTTGCAAACTAATTTGCCAGAATTTTACATAAATATGACATAACATTGAAGGTTGTGTAATGTAACACCAATATTTAGTCTTATTGATGTCACCCGTTAGATAAAATACGCAACGGTTCCGTATTTCACTGAAATAATAAAAGTTTTGTTTTCGAAATTATAGTTTCCGGATTTGAACATATTAATGACCTAAGGCTCGTATTTCTGTGTGTTATTATATTATAATTAAGTCTAATGATTTGATAGAGCAGTCTGACTGAGCGGTGGTAGGCAGCAGCAGGCTTGTATGCACTCATTCAAACAGCACTTTACTGCGTTTGCCAGCAGCTCTTCGCTCTGCTTCAAGCATTGTGCTGTTTTTGACTTCAAGCCTATCAACTCCCGAGATTAGGCTGGCAATACTAAAGTACCTATTAGAACATCCAATAGTCAAAGGTATATGAAATACACATGGTATAGAGAAATAGTCCTATAATAACCTCAACCAAAAACTTCTTACCTGGGAATATTGAAGACTCATGTTAAAAGGAACCACCAGCTTTCATATGTTCTCATGTTCTGAGCAAAGAACTTAAACGTTAGCTTTTTTACATGGCACATATTGCACTTTTACTTTCTTCTCCAACACGTTGTTTTGGATTATTTAAACCGAATTGAACATGTTTCATTATTTATTTGAGACTAAATTGATTTTATTGATGTATTATATTAAGTTAAAATAAGTGTTCATTCAGTATTGTTGTAAATGTCATTATTACAAATATATATATAAAAATCGTCCGATTAATCGGTATCTGCTTTTTTTTGGTCCTCCAATAATCGGTATCAGCGTTGAAAAATCATAATCGGTCGACCTTTACCAAATACCTCTCTGCAGCCACAACCTCACATTTCTGCTACTTATGTTCCATACCTGCAGTAAGTACAGTTGATAACCATTGCTATAAATACTAAAAATCCAATTTTACTGAAACATACAGTACCAGTCAAAAGTTTGGACACATCTACTCATTCCAGGGTTTTTCTTTATTTTTACTATTTTCTACATTGTAGAATAATAGTGAAGACGTCAAAACTATGAAATAACACATATGGAATCATGTAGTAACCAAAAAAGTGTTAAACAAATCAAAATATATTTTATATTTCAGATTCTTCAAAGTAGCCAACCTTTGCCTAATCTTGTTCTTGCCTTCTCAAGGGACGCCATTTAACCAGCTGTCACAATCTCCATACAATCAGCACAAGACCTCCGCTTTCTACCCCAATGACCACTCAAAACCTGCCCATTTTTTTTCCACAGCAAGAGAGGAGTTGCCATGTCTAAACAAGTATTTTTCCATAACATTATCGAACCAATTAAGAAGGAATATCATAGAAACTTGTAATGACATTAGAAGCAAAAATCGTGTTTCCTCAAAATAATAATTATTGCAAGCTATGACATGACGTAATAAAGGAATTGAATATGTGACAAGAGAAAATATCATTTGTCCTTATTAAACTCGCCAGATAATTTTCCATCAATGGATGTCGATTTAACTCGCTTGACTGCTATGAATAAACAATAAAGGCAGAAGGAGGTATGGTATATGGCCAATATATGACGGCTAAGAGCTGTTCTTAAGTAAGACGCAACGCAAAGTGCCTGAATACAGCAGTTGGCTGTGGTACATTGGCTATTTACCACAAACCCCCAGGGTGCCTTATTGCTATTATAAACTGGTTACCAACGTAATTACTACAGTAAAAAGTGATGTTTTGTCATAACCGTGGTATATTTTTTATTTAACTAGGAAAGTCAGTAAAGAACAAATTCTTATTTTCAATGACAGCCTAGGAACAGTGGGTTGCAAGATTGAACAGCTAATCAAATGGCTACCCAGACAATTTACCCTGAACAAGGCAGTTCAGGGTAAATTGTCTGGGTAGCCATTTGATTAGCTGTTCAGAAGTCTTATGGCTTAGGGGTAGAAGCTGTTTAGAAGCCTCTTGGACATAGACTTGGCGCTCCGGTACCGCTTGCCGTGCGGTAGCAGAGAGAACAGTCTATGACTAGGGTGGCTGGAGTCTTGGACAATTTTTAGGAACTTTCTCTGACACCGCCTGGTATAGAGGTCCTGCATGGCAGGAAGCTTGGCCCCGGTGATTTACTGGGCCGTACGCACCACCCTCTGTAGTGCCTTGCGGTCGGAGGCCAAGCAGTTGCCATACCAGGCAGTGATGCAACCCGTCAGGATGCTTTGAGGATCTGAGGACCCATGCCAAATCTTTTCAGTCTCCTGCGGGGGAATAGGTTTTGTCGTGCCCTCATCACGACTGTCTTGCTGTGCTTGGATCATGTTGGACCAAATAAATAAACCCTTATATCCGACTGCAGAGTTGGAGTGATGTAAGTTTGACAGAAGATCTCGCAATCTCTGAGCAAGAAACACTTGGATGAACATAAAACACTATTTTTAATTGTGTTGTTATTATGTGCCAGATGTTAAGGCTACAAAGGTTATAAATGGCCCATTTGCGAGATTGACTTGTCATTTCAATAGACTAGAGGTCGACCGATTAATCGGAATGGCCGATTAATTAGGGCCGATTTCAAGTTTTCATAACAATCGGAAATCGGTATTTTGGGCGCCGATTTGCCGTTTTTAAAATGTTTATATACCTTTATTAAACTAGGCAAGTCAGTTAAGAACACATTCTTATTTTCAATGACGGCCTAGGAACGGTGGGTTAACTGCCTTGTTCAGGGGCAGAAAGACAGATTTTCACATTGTCAGCTTGAAGGATTCAATCTTGCAACCTTACAGTTAACTAGTCCAATGCGATAACGACCTGCCTCTCTCGTTGCACTCCACAAGGAGACTGCCTGTTACGCGAATGCAGTAAGCCAAGGTAAGTTGCTAGCTAGCATTAAATTTAGCTCATAAAAAACAATCAATCATAATCACTAGTAAACTACACATGGTTTATGATATTACTAGATATTATCTAGTGTGTCCTGCGTTGCATATAATCTGACTGAGCATACAAGCATCTAAGTATCTGACTGAGCGGTGGTAGGCAGAAGCAGGCGCGTAAACATTCATTCACATTCAAACAGCACTTTCGTGCGTTTTTCCAGCAGCTCTTCGTTGTGCATCAAGCATTGCGCTGTTTATGACTTCAAGCCTATCAACTCCTGAGATGAGGCTCGTGTAACCGAAGTGAAATGGCTAGCTAGTTAGCACGTGCTAATTGTCGTTGTGTTGCTGGTTCGAGCCCAGGGAGGAGCGAGGTGAGGGACAGAAGCTATACTGTTACACTGGCAATACTAAAGTGCCTATAAGAACATCCAATAGTCAAAGGTTAATGAAATACAAATGGTATAGAGGGAAATAGTCTTATAATTCCTATAATAACTACAACCTAAAACTTCTTACCTGGGAATATTGAAGACTCATGTTAAAAGGAACCACCAGCTTTCATATGTTCTGAGCAAGGAACTGAAACGTTAGCTTTCTTACATAGCACATATTGCACTTTTACTTTCTTCTCCAACACTTTGTTTTTGCATTATTTAAACCAAATTGAACGTTTCATTATTTACTTGAGGCTAAATTGATTTTATTTATGTATTATATTAAGTTCAAATAAGTGTTCATTCAGTATTGTTGTAATTGTCATTATTACAAATAAATAAATACAATTCGGCTGATTAATCTGTATCGTTTTTTTTGGTCCTCCAATAATCAGTATCGGCGTTGAAAAATCATAATCGGTCGACCTCTACAATAGACATAGGCCACAGTCTAAAATCTGGGTTTATGATTCTAATAAAAAAAATCCATAGTTTTCTTAGATAAAGGCAGGTAGCCTATAGCCCCTGACAGGCCTACATCTCATTTCAGATAGTCTACAGTAGCCTAGAATAAATGTAGGCAAGATGTAAAATGAACTATTTAGCAGCTTGCTTACTTCGAATTAACAGACTAATTTATTCAACATGAAAAGCGAGGCGATTTCGCAATACGAAGTGCTTGTTTCCCCAATAGCTTACTGGAATAGGCTACTGTTTGATGGGGTCATAATTTAAATCACTGAATGAAATATTAATAATATATTTATGAACTGAATATGCTTGTCAACAACCAGTGTTTATTTTTTTGAATTGGTTTTATATGTAGCCTAATCTGACTACTGTTACCGTCAATCTAACGCGTTCATAATAACACAAGGCTACAACAAGTAATAGGCTATTTATTACATTGGTTTGCCAGCTCCAGGTAGGCTACACAAGTGACACAAATTGACTTGCAATGACTCCAGTAATATCGTCATTTCAACATATGTATTTTATCAAGTGGGAGCCTACAATGGCAAATACATTAATAGGCTACTTGAGGGCCAACAGAGGCAAATGTATAATTATTCACTTTTAGCCTAATGTCCGTTTCATTGAGGACTTTTGCCCATAAAAAGAACCACGCGAGGGAGTTCCACAACTTCCATTTCAAATGTCCACTCAGGCAGCCCCCGAGACTCAAGAACTGAGCGTACATAAAGCACTTCGCTTGATACAGTTTTCTTTAAGCAGTCAACATTAGAATGCAGTTTAAACCATCTCCAAGGGATTCATGTAGTGCGCCCAAAGTCGTTTTCCTGTTTTTTGTTTCTATTATTTATTGATGTGCATCACTTCTACAGTATTAATATGTTTAATGGAAAAATACTAGGAAATAGGGGTCTCTATAACGACAATCTAAATAGCCTACCTACAACTGGTAAAAAGCTGTCACAACGTGCGCGCGTGCTGCTCTATCTCCTCTCTCACTTGATTCAGCCAATAACTGTAGTGCTGTGCTTTGCTCTCTCAAAACACACACACACCTCCTCTCCCTTACCACTACTGAGGAGCTGGTCACAGTGAAATATATATTTTTAAGAGAAATGCCTTGGCGGCCGTGGTGCAACTTAGAAATAGCCCAAAAATCCACAATTTTGAGAGAAATGCCTTTGCGGCCGTGGTGCAACTTAGAAATAGCCCAAAAATCCACAACGAATACATTTCACCCGTGACATCGTTTTCAAAGTAGCCCAAATTCAGGAAAACCGCGAACATAGCAACACTGTTCCACAGTTTATTCACCGCGTGAGGAGACATCTTTCTCATAATTTAGGTTCCGCCACCGTCAGTGAGTTTTTGAGTGTGGAAAGAGAGATAATCCGATTTTTTCACCCAGTTTTTTGTTGAGTGATATCATTCTACACTGAACAAAAATATAAACACCACATGCAACAATTTCAAAGATTTTACTGAGTTAAAGTTAATTTAAGAAAATCAGTCAATATAAATAAATAAATAATCTATGGATTTCACATGACTAGGTAGGGGCGCAGCCATGGGTGGGCCCAGCCAACCAGAATTAGGTTTCCCCACAAAAGGGCTTTGTTGTAGACATAAATACTCCTTAGCACACCCTTCTCCAACCCCTCAGATGATCCCACAGGTGAAGAAGCCGGATGTGGAAGTCCTGGGCTGACATGGTTACACGTGGCCTGTGGTCTGCGGTTGTGAGGCCGGTTGGACGTACTGCCAAATTCTCTAAAATGCCATTGGAGGCGATTTATGGTAGAGAAATTAACATTAAATTCTCTGGCAACAGCTCTGGACCAGGGCCCTTCTCTCCCGATTGCTCAGTTTGGCCATGTGGCCAGCTCTAGGAAGAGTCTTGGTGGCTCCAAACTTCTTCCATTTAAGAATGATGGAGGTCACTGTGTTCTTGGGGACCTTCAATGTTACAGAAATGTTTTGGTACCCTTCCCCAGATCTGTGCCTCGACACAATCCTGTCTCGGAGCTCTACGTACAATTCATTCGACTTCATGGCTTGGTTTTTGCTCTGATATGCATTGTCAACAGTGGGACTTAATATAGGCGGTTGCCTTTCCAAATCATATCCAATCAATTGAATTTACCACAGGTGGACTCCAGACAATTTGTAGAAACTGATCAATGGAAACAGAATGCACCTGAGCTCAATTTCAAGTCTCATAGCAAAGGGTCTGAATACTTATGTAAATAAGTAATTCTGTTTTTGATTTTTCGATACATTTGCTAAATTTTCTAAAAACATGTTTCCGCTTTGTCATTGTGGGCTATTGTGTGGCTATTGATGAGGAAAATGTTTTATTTGATACATTTTAGAATAAGGCTGTAACGTAACAAAAGGTGGAAAATGGGAAGGGGTCTGAATTCTTTCCGAATGCACTGTAGGTCTATCGACAATATTTCTATGAATTATTTTGAAAGAAAAACAATTCTGTATTGAAACCACATCCACTATCTTCCCTAGCTCGTCTGATAGAGTTTTCTGTGAACTTTTCTTGAACTTTGCAAATAAAGGAAAAATACCCTAACACATCAAAAGGACATTAGCCTATTCATTATATATTGTTAGGTTGGTTAACCGTTAACCCTCTACTGCCAATGCTTGTTACCCGATTTGAAAAGCCCAATACACACACACTTGGTTGCGCGCACTCGTGTACTCACTGTGTAAAAAAAGAGAGCGCGCGCTCAGAGGCGGTCCGGTTGTCTCATTCTCTCGCAGCCAGTCTGAGCGGATAACGAAAGCGAACGGAGAAACAGATCGAATAGAACGGCCGAGCAACACACGGCATATAGCCTACTTCAACACACGGGATATAGCCTACTTCAGGGGTTGATAGAAGATTGTTTGCATCGACCGTCCAACTATTTGGAAGGTAATCTCTTTCTGAAACATTGTAACAACTGCACATTGAAAGTAACGTTTAAAGAGTCGATGGCCCGGGAGAAGAACGATATCCTCATGGGGAGAGGGGGGGGGGGGGGGGGGGGATGGTGGTTGTGGGGTGTTCGGTGTCTTTTGTGCGGAGACGGGTCTTCTTGATGTGGGAAAGCTTCACAGCTAATATTTCACTCAAGCTGCTTCGAACGTTTTGTGTTGTGTTTATGTTGAGGCTATGAGGGCACATGAGGGCTCTCCGATTACCGTTAGGGTGTTATTTTTTTAGGCCTTCTCAATTATGTGGAGTGCACGCGATATGACGGCTGCTCCCCCAGCAGTAGACCTAGTGGATCAGTTATTCTGACAGCCCTACGTGACAACGGGGATTATTTACACACAAAAGAAATGTGCTCGTCCGTATGAATGACTGTGAGACCAATGCAACACGGGATTTGTTACTTTTTTTTTTTTAGCAGATTTTATCATCACCGTCTAGGTATAAAAGGAGAACACTGAAAGTGTTTAAAGAGCCGATGGCCTGGGAGAAGAAGATATCATCATTGGAGGGGGGGGGGGGGGGGGGTCATAGAATATAAACAATGTTTTCTAGAAGATCATGTTTTGCATGCTTAGTCAAATAAAAACATTCCTAAATTGCCTCAGTAGAAACCACCAATCTCTGTATCAGAAAAAAAAATGTCATGTATCCAATCTGTGTGTAGAATGTTGCCCAATGGATCTTGAATGTTCATGACCAAAGTGTGTGTGGTAGAACTGCACTTTGCAATAATTTGAAGATCTGTTATTATGCTCTTTCTGGAATGTGATGCTCATTTCAGCAACCATCTGCTCCTTTACAGTAGCCCCCCCCCCCCCCCCCCCCCCCCATAGACACACTGCACACAACCCTCATTTACCCAAACAACTACTTCTCATTCTGCGAATGTTCAAAATACACTGCTTCACCTTGAGGGCTCATATGGTATGTTGGGAAATTACATTTCCTCAATGCGACCTTGTAGAAGGAGCTTTGATTATATAGGCTGTAGTGTGAGCTGGTCCATAAGGACAAGGAACCTGCCTTCCTTACTATAATGACCTTTAAAAGACCTGAGAGCTGGGAGGAGAACAGTATTTCATTCTGTTGGCTGTAGCTGGCTGGCTGTCTCTGGTGGTTTGGTTTTTAATACCGTACTTCTATCAGAATAGCTAAAGATTGAAGGACAACCACAGAACCAATAGTATTCTCACCTTCGACTGCTGTAGCTTTAGGCAGGTGTGTAGGAAAACCCCAAACCCTTGACTGATGTGTGTGTGTGTGTGTGTGTGTGTGTGTGTCAGAGCCAGGATGTCCAGTGAGGTGCAGCCCAGCTCAAGGCCGGACGACAGTCCCAACACCAGTGGGGGAAGCTGGGACGTGGAGCAGAGAGAGGTGGCCCCTCCGGTTCAGGAGCAGGGTCAGGAGAGGGATCAGACAACGCCCAAGAAGAAAGAGGCCAAGATATCCAGCAAGACTGCTGCCAAGCTCTCCACCAGCGCCAAGAGGTAGATCTGCAATTCTCTCTATTCTATTCTGTTCAGGTAGATTGTGTAATGAAGTGTCCTTGACGGTCTTGGTCATATACAATATGCATGTAGTGCATTTATGGTTTTTGTGGAATTTCTTTGGAAAACAGCTCAAGCTCAACAATGGACTATCCAATATACTGAATGTACAACACATTAAGAACACCTGCTCTTTCCATGACAGACTGACCAGGTGAAAGCTATGATCCTTTATTGACATCACTTGTTAAATCCACTTCAATCAGTGTAGATGAAGGGGAGGAGACGGGTTAAAGAAGGATTTGAGACATGGATTGTGTATGTGTGCCATTCAGAGGGTGAATGGGCGAGACAAACTATTTAAGTGCCTTTTGAATGGGATATGGTATTAGGTGCCAGGCGCACCGGTTTGTGTCAAGAGCTGTAACGCTGCTGGGTTTTTCACACTCAACAGTTTACCATGTGTATCAAGAATGGTCCACCAGCCAACTTGACACAACTGTGGGAAGCATTGGAGTCAACACGGGCCAGCATCCATGTAGAATATTTTCAACACCTTGTAGAGTCCATGCCCCGAAGAATTGAGGCTGTTCTGAGGGCAAAACGGACTCTAGGAAGGTGTTCCATTCCGAGCCACAAATGTCATACGCAGTATAATACAGAGATTATATTGACTTAGATGTACCTTGAAGCAGTGGGTTTATTATAACCATCAATGGGTTCTGAAATGCAATGGTCTGAGGGACATTAGAGAAAAACAAACAAAGTGTTTGTGTCAGAGAGAGAACCCATGGATGAGTGACCGTGAGAGAGGGAGGCCTGCATGTTCTGTAATTGGTCCATTTCCCCCTGGAATCCCTCGTTCATTCCCTCATTTATTCTTCCCTCCATCTGCTCTTAACAGCCTGCCGCCTTACCACGTAAAATGTGCCACCTCATGAGAAAATACTGTAGATAAATTTAGAGCGTGTTGTGCATTCAATTCTGGGAACGACTTACTCCATAACCGCAGTGATTGTATTACAGTTATACAGCCCCTTGCAGAAAGAAGTGTTTTCCCACTGCCTGTAAGGAATAGTAGGGCACAATGATTTACCCACAGTCTCCTCTCATCATGAACCAGAGAGTTTATAATCAATACAAGCGCACACAGAGGAGAGGAAGGGATCTGCTGTCGTTTGTTCTACTCTTCCTCCCCTCGCTCGCTCCCTGAGGTGTGGTGCCTTCCTGTCAGCACTCCTCTGTGTGTGTGTGTGCGCGCGTGAATGTGTGCACTCCTCCATGGCGTGGCATTTGGAGAGGACCGAGGGAATGAGCCGACAGGGATGACAGGTGAAATGAACAAAAGGACCACCTGAGGTTCTCTCCCGCTCTGAGCGGTGGTGCTGGTGAGTGGTGGGGTGCCATTTCTACTGATGTTGTGACACTTCCCTGTCTCCTGATGTTGGAAGGCTGCTTGTCGTTGTCCTCCACCATGGCTACAGCTGACTGTTTGTTTGGCTCATCTAACAGATAGTGTCAACAGTTGTTGTGAACATTGTGAATAGATGATTTAGGGTCAGGGGCTGTATGTATTTAGTGTCTCAGACTAGGATTTAGATCGGCACTCCTACTCTGAGACACTTAATACATTCGGAACCAGGATTATATCTCAATCTGTAGTGTTATGATTATTCATTTGGTTCCGTTCCACTGTTCTGAACCAGCAAAATTATGTTCTGAACCAGTTCAAATCCCCAAAAAGTGACGGTTTATATCGTTCCTTTCTGTTCCTTTTTAAACCTCTGAAATCTATTTTCTTTAACATTTAGCTCAACATTAAATTACTTCACCAATCAGTGCGGATAGAGCAGCTTGCTATGGAGCGGGCAAGCTATAACTAGTTGTTTACATGCATTGGACAGACAAGTGTAGGGCCCGAGATGCAACTTAAATGTTGTGGGTGGTGAGCGAGCGAGCGAGAGAGGGTGGAGGAGGAGGCTTGAAGTGCTGGGCATCTTGTTATGACATGTATTATCTTTATTAGGCCCACAGAATTATACCGAGGAGGAGCGTCTTCTATGAAGGAACTTTGAAGTGTCTTTGAACCTCAGAGAGGTGGCTTAACGTGCACCAGAACTAGTTAGCTTGTGTGTGTGTGAAGTGTTACCAGAATTTAAATAAAAATGTACCTTTTTATAGTTAATAAATCCAATGTGAAACGTTATAACTATAGTTCAATGTTAGTTAAGGATACAAGTTAATTCATTCTTCTCTAATGAAAAAAATCTCTCCCTAATTATTGAATTTCTACATCAGTAAGCCACAGTAGCCTATGCTTTGGAGGGGGAGGGGCTTGTAACCTACACGCGCTTTGTTGCGTTTTTTTGGGGGGGGGGACAGGAAATAAGACCCCTGTACGTAAAATAACATTATTAACCTTTTGCCATGCCTTTAAAATAGCCGTTCTGTTTCGGGAACAGGATAGATCACTTTCGCTCGCAGTTCTGATTCTGTCCCTATAAAAATGTTGTTCGTATTTAGGTTGTGTTCCCTGAACCAGTTCCAACTCCTTGGAGAGTAGCTTGTTGTCAGTATTGGCTCCGTGTGAGTGGAATATTGCAGCCTTAATGGACGGTGAAGTAACTGATTGTAAAAAAAAAAAATACTGCACCTGCCTGTTGGGATCCTCAGAGCAAATCATTGGCATAGTTATGTAATGAGCAGTGCTGTGTACGGCAGTGAAACATGATCCCTGCCCTGATCCCGTCTACTCACTATACTAAACCACTGTTTATTTATGTATTCTTCCAGAAATACTTCCAACAGGGACTAAATCAAAATGTTTAGTTCACCCTGAGTCATTAAAATCCTTATCTCAATCTGTCTCATGTATTTGTCCAGAAAGCAGATATGACTCTTTACACAGCAAGGCCTGTCTGCTCTCAATGTCAATTTACACTTGCCCATGAAACTAGGTGAGGAATTCAACAGTGCGTCCCTATGTTGATATAGTCTGACAAGACGTATTCCTGTATTCAATCACAATTCTAGGCGCTCATTAGGACATCAATGAGTTATTCAGTGTGTACACTTACAGATTGATTTTACTGGCAGACTTTATATAACACACTAGCTAGTCTGTTCCGCGTGTGTATAGCATTACACAGCCTCAATTCGTCGGGGCATGGGCTCTACAGGGATGCTGGCCCATGTTGACTCCAATGCTTCCTACGGTTTGTGTCAAGAACTGCCACAAACCAGCACCCTTCTACCATACCCCATTCAAAAGTCACTTAAATCTTTTGTCTTTCCCATTCACCCTCTGAATGGCACACATACAGCATCCATGTCTCAAGGCTTAACACTCTTCTTTAACCTGTCTCCTCCCCTTCCTCTACACTGATTGAAGTGGATTTAACAAGTGACATCAATATGGGATCATAGCTTTCACCTGGTCAGTCTGTCATGAAAAGACCAGGTGTTCTTAATGTTTTGTCCACTCAGTATATGATCTGTGTGTGTGTGTGTGTGTTCCACCACATGTAAGTTCCATCTCTTTCCCCAGGATTCAGAAGGAGCTCGCTGAGATAACCTTGGACCCGCCACCTAACTGCAGGTAGGAGCTTGTTGATTGTCTGTTTTATGACGCTCTGTGCGTGTGTGTAAGCCTGTTCCGCCTGTTTTATAGTGGTCTGTGCGTGTATATGAGCATGTTCCGCCTGTTTTATGTGTCTGTGACACCTGAAGCACTCTGTCAGTCTGTGCTGTGCATGGCATAGAAGGAAAGGGGATTGTGAAGGGCCTGTGCTATGTTGGCTGAGTCACTCAGATGAATGGTATACAGATAGCAACCTTATTGTAGTGCTGCCTGCATTTACAATGTGGTTTCTCTGTCTGTTAGAATGCTTTTCCTTCAATCTGCAGTCCAACTCATCCCAAACCATCTCAATTGGGTTGAGGTCAGGGGATTGTGGAGGCCAGATCATCTGATGCAGCACTTTATCACTCTCCTTCTTGGTCATATAGCCCTTACACAGCCTGGAGGTGTGTTGGGTCATTGTCCTGTTGAAACACAAATGATAGTCCTACTAAGCGCAAACTAGATGGGATGGGGTATCGCTGCAGAATGCTGTGGTAGTTAAGTGTGCCTTGAATTCTAAATAAATCACTGACACCAGCAAAGCACTCCCACACTATCACACCTCCTCCTCCATGCTTCACGGTGGGAACCACACATGCTGAGATCATCCATTCACCGACTCTGCGTCTCACAAAGACGTAGCGGTTGGAACCAAAAATGTCCAATTTGGACTCATCAGACTAAAGGACAGATTTCCACTGGTTTAATGTCCATTGCTCGTGTTTCTTGGCCCAAGCAAGTCTCTTCTTATTATTGGTGTCCTTTAGTAGTGGTTTCTTTGCAGCAATTCGATCATGAGGCCTGATTCACGCAGTCTCCTCTGAACAGTTGATGTTGAGATGTATCTGTTACGTGAACTCTGTGAAGCATTTATTTGGGCTGCAATTTCTGAGGCTGATAACTCTAATGAACTTATCCTCTACAGCAGAGGTAACTCTGGGTTTTCCTTTCCTGTGGCGGTCCTCATGAGAGCCAGTTTCATCATAGCGCTTGATGGTTTTTGCAACGGCACTTGAAGAAACTTTAAAAGCTCTTGAAATTTTCCACATTGACCTTAAAAACTTCTTATGGCTGGGGGCAGTATTGAGTAGCTTGGATGAATAAGGTGCCCAGAGGTGCCCAGAGTAAACTGCCTGCTACTCATGCCCAGTTGCTAATATATGTATATTATTAGTATATTTGGATAGAAAACACTCTTAAGTTTCTAAAACGGTTTGAATGATGTCTGTGAGTATAACAGAACTCATATGGCAGGCAAAAACCTGAGAAAAAAATAGCACTTCCACTAGGAAGTGGGAAATCGGAGGTTTGTAGTTTTTCAACTCTTTGCCTCAACTCTTTGCCTCAAGTATACAATGTCTATGGGGTCAAATTGCATTTCCTAAGGCTTCCACTAGATGTCAATAGTCTTTAGAACCTCGTTTGATGCTTCTACTGTGAAGGAGGGGGGGAATGGGAGCTGAATGAGTCAGTGGTCTGGCAGAGTGGCATGAGCTGGTCACGCGCGTTCATGTGAGAGTTAACTTGAGTTCCATTGCATTTCTGAAGACACAGGAATTCTCCGGATGTATGTTAAAAACATCCTAAAGATTGATTCTATACTTCGTTTGACATTTCTACGGACTGTTACTGTAACATTTCGACTTTTCGTCTGGCCTGTGCGTCATGAATTTGGATTACTGGGCTAAACGCACAAACAAAAGTAGGTATTTGGACATAAATGATGGACGTTATCGAACAAATCAAACATTTATTGTGGAACTGGGATTCCTGGGAGTGCATTCTGATGAAGATCAAAGGTAAGTGAATATTTATAATGTTATTTCTGACATCTTTGACTCCACAACATGGCGGATATCTGTATGACTTGATTTGTTGTCTGAGCGCTTTACTCAGATTATTACATGGTGTGCTTTTTCTGTAAAGCTTTTTTTAAATCTGACACAGCGGTTGCATTAAGGAGAAGTGTATCTATAATCCATGCATAATAGTTGTATCTTTTAGCAATGTTTATTATGAGTATTTCTGTAAATTGATGTGGCTCTCTGCAAAATCACCGGATGTTTTGGAACTACTGAACGTAACGCGCCAATGTAAACTCAGATTTTTGTATATAAATATGAACTTTATCGAACAAAACATACATGTATTATGTAACATGAAGTCCTATGTGTGTCATCTGATGAAGATCAAAGGTTAGTGATTTAATTTTATCTCTATTTCTGCTTTTTGTGACTCCTCTCTTTGGCTGGAAAAATGGCTGTGTTTTTCTGTGACTAGGTGCAGACCTAATATAATCGTTTGGTGTGCTTTCGTCGTAAAGCCTTTTTGAAATCGGACACTGTGGTGGGATTAACAACAGGTTTTATCTTTAAAATGGTGTAAAATACTTCTATGTTTGAGGAATTTTAATTGTGAGATTTCTGTTGTTTTGAATTTGACGCCCTGCGCTTTCACTGGCTGTTGTCATATCGATCCCGTTAGCTGGTTTCAAGCCATAGGAAGTTTAATGTCTTAAAGTAATGATGGATTGTCGTTTCTCTTTGCTTATTTGAGCTGTTCTTGCCATAATATGGACTTGGTCTTTTACCAAATAGGGCCATCTTCTGTATACTCCTGCTACTTTGTCACAACACAACTGATTGGCACAAACGCATTAATAAGGAAAGAAATTCCACTATTTAACTTAACAAGGCACACCTGTTAATTGAAATGCATTCCAGGTGACTACCTGATGAAGCTGGTTGAGAGAATGCCAAGAGTGTGCAAAGCTGTCAAGGCAAAGGGTGGCAACTTTGAAGAATCTCAAATATCAAATCTATTTTGATTTGTTTAACACTTTCTTTGGTAACTACATGATTCCATATGTGTTACTTCATAGTTTTGATGTCTTCACTATTATTCTACAATGTAGAAAATAGTCCAAATAAAGAAAAACCCTTGAATGAGTAGGTGTATCCAAACTTTGGACTGGTGCTGTGTATAGTGTACCTATCAGAGCTGTCTGAGTTGTGAGTCACAGCAAGAGTAGAAAGAGAAGTGATTGGCCAGTGTGTTCACTACTAAGATCAATCTAGTAATGTTGCTTGCTCGCTGCTGTATTTGCTCCGACTCCCGCGGCTGGGAAAGGCACTCTTTCACCATTTTCAATCCACAAACACACTGGCTAAGCAATTATAGTTGATTTTACACTAAGTCATAGTGGTAGGGGGTTGCTAAAATTCACGCCTGTCAATCAAGAGTTTCTGTGTGTTTTCATTATGTGGGTCTTTGGCGAGTCAGCGTTTGTTGTCGGAGAGACTGACGCCTTGGGGAAGTAGTGTGTGTGTGTGTGAGAGAGAGAGAAGTGTTTGTATGAGCTGAGAAAGGTGAGGGTATGGGTGATTGAGAGAAAATAAACTTCATGACTGAAAACACAATTAAAACTATTTCTCCCTCGTTAGAGTGTGTTTGTTATACGTCTCTTAGCGTGAGGTGTAGCCCTCAGCCTCAGCTATGGATAATCTCAATGAAGCATGCTATTATATTCACTAACAAAGGGAGAGGGGGGAAATAGATTTCATGGGGAGACATTTGTATTGAATATTACATTTGTATGAACATTTGTTATTTGAAGGATGTCCACTCTGAAAGCAGTTTCATGACGAATGGATTCACTTCAGCGTCAGGCAGCGGCAATTTCGTCACCTCAGAGAGGTGTGTGTGTGTGTGAGAGAGAGAGATGAGTGAAGAATTGGCCACAGACTGCTGGAGTATCTTTCAGTACAGTGCACTGTGAGGAAGAGCTCTCACACAATTGAATTGTAAATTTCTGTATTGAATCCCTTTTGAGGTGTTTTGTTCATTCTTACAGAAACAGGCCCAAGCTCCCCTCCATGTCTTCTATAAACCCATGTGGGGTTTTCTAGTGTTTGGTTTGTAAAAGTCGACACAACAATATAACATTTCAACGTGTATTTTGTAAGATAAAAGCAATGTGTGATTTTAATATTTTTCATACTTTTGGCCATGTAGTTTATGTGGACACCTGCTCATAGAACATCTCATTCCAAAATCATGGGCATTAATATGGAGTTGGTCCCCCTCCTTTGCTGCTATAACAGCCTCCACTCTTCTGGGAAGGCTTTCCACATGTTGGAACATTGCTGCGGGGACATGCTTCCATTCAGCCACAAGAGCATTCGTGAGGTCGGGCACAGTCGGCGTTCCAATTCATCCCAGAGTTGTTTGATGGGGTCGAGGTCAAGGCTCTGTGCAGGCCCAGTCAAGTTCTTTCACATTGATCTCGACAAACCATTTCTGTATGGACCTCGCATTGTCATGCTGAAACAGGAAAAGGCCTTCCCCAAACTGTTGCCACAAAGTTGGAAGCACAGAATTGTCTAGAATGTCATTGTATGCTGCTGCATTAAGATTTCCCTTCACTGGAATTAAGGGGCCTGAACCATAAAAACAGCCACAGACCATTATTCCTCCTCCATCAAACAGTTGGCACTATGCATTCGGGCAGGTAGCGTTCTCCTGGCATCCACCAAACCCAGATTCTTCCGTCGGACTGCCAGATGGTGAAGTGTGATTCATCACTCCAGAGAACGCATTTCCACTGCTCCAGAGTCCAATGGCGGCGAACTTTACACCACTCCAGCCGACGCTTGGCATTGCTCATGGTGATCTCAGGCTTGTGTGCTTCTGCTCGGCCATGGAAACCCATTTTGTGAAGCTTCAGACAAACAGTTCTTGTGCTGACGTTGCTTCCAGAGGCAGTGTGGAACTCGGTAGTGAGTGTTGCAACCGAGGACGGATCATTTTTACGCGCTTAGGCACTCGGCTGTTCCGTTCTGTGAGCTTGTGTGGCTTACCAGTTCACGGCGGCGCCGTTGTTGCTCTTAGACATTTCCACTTCACTTTAACAGCACTTTTATAGTTGAGCGGGGTAGCTCTAGCAGGGAAGAAATTTGACCAACTGACTTGTTGGAAAGGAGTTGAAAGTCACTGAGGTCTTCAGTACGGGCCATTCTTTTTCTATGGAGATTGCATAGCTGTGTGCTTGATGTTATACACCTGTCAGCAACTGGTGTGGCTGAAATAGCCGAATCCACTCATTTTAAGGGGTGTCCACATACTTTTTTAGTGTATATGGCTGCAATACACCATAAGGATAATTTATGGTAGCCTACACAACACATTAGAAGCAATGGAGGCTCCTCGGAGGTGGAAGAGGAGGACAATGTCCCTAAGTGAATGTCTTAACCAGTTGAGTCTATGGGGTGCTATTTCATTATTCGTTAAAAAAACGAGCATGTTTTAAGCGCAATATTTTGTCACGAAAAGATGCTCGACTATGCATATAATTGACAGCTTTGGAAAGAAAACAGTCTGACGTTTCCAAAACTGCAAAGATATTATCTGTGAGTGCCACAGAACTCATGCTACAGGCGAAACCAAGATGAAACTTCAAACAGGAAATGAGCAGAATTTCTGAAGCTCTGTTTTCCATTGTCTCCTTATATGGCTGTGAATGCACCACGAACGAGCCTGCCCTTTCTGTCGTTTCTTCAAGATGTCTGCAGCATTGTGACGTATTTGTAGGCATATCATTGGAAGATTGGCCATATGAGACTACATTTTCCAGGGGTCCGCCCGGTGTCCTTTGTCTAAATTGGTGCGTAATCTTCAGGTGCGGGCATTTTCTCCTGGGATTCAGGAGAGAAAGCACACTTCCACGAACGATATATCATCGAAGAGATATGTGAAAAACACCTTGAGGATTGATTCTAAACAACGTTTGCCATGTTTCAGTCGATATTATGGAGTTAATTTGGAAAAAAGTTTGGCGTTTTGATGACTGGATTTTCTGTTTTTTTTGGTAGCCAAACGTGACGCACCAAACGGAGCGATTTCTCCTAAACAAACAATCTTTCAGGAAAAACTGAACATTTGCTATCTAACAGAGTCTCCTCATTGAAAACATCTGAAGTTCTTCAAAGGTAAATTATTTTATTTGAATGCTTTTCTGGTTTTTGTGAAAATGTTGCTTGCTGAATGCTAACGCTAACGCTAAATGCTACGCTAGCTAGCTACTGTTACACAAATTATTGTTTTCCTATGGTTGAGAAGCATATTTTGAAAATCTGAGATGACAGTGTTGTTAACAAAAGGCTAAGCTTGAGAGCTAGCATATTTATTTAATTTGCGATTTTCATGAATAGTTAACGTTGCGTTATGGTAATGAGCTTGAGGCTGTATTCACGATCCCGGATGGCTAAGTGCTAGAGGTTAAAAATAGAAATAGTGAAACATTGAAGAAATAATTATTTTCAAATAAAACTATACAAAATATATTCATGTCACCAAATAATTGATTAAAACACACTGTTTTGAAATGAAGGTCTAGAGTAGCCTTAACAGCATTCTGTAGGGTAGCACCATGGTGTAGCTGGAGGACAGCTGGCTTCCGTCCTCCTCTGGGTACATTAACTTCAATACAAAACCTTGGAGGCTCATTGTTCTCACCCTCTTCCATAGACTTACACAGTAATTATGACAGGTTGGAGGACATCCTGCGGAAGTTATCAGAGCTCTTGCAGCATGAACTGACATGTTGTCCACCCAATCAGGGTCAGAGAATGAATATAGTACTGAAGGCATAAGCTACAGCTAGCCAGCACTGCAGTGCTTAAAATGTAAAAAGGAGAGAGAAAGACCAATAGTTGAAGAGTTTTGAACAAATGTAATTATTTAAAAGTAGAAGCGAGAGGCTATATTTTGTATTTTATTATTTTTCACTTAGCTAGTGAATACATCTAGCTAGTTAAGCCTATTCAAACACCAGGCTAAAGCAGAGAGGGATGCTATGTTAGCTAGCTGGCTATGGCTCTTCCAAGTCAAGGTAAGCTTTTGGTTTTATTAATTTATTGCCCCCGGGGCCCGGCGGTGTAACTGCTTGCTGACTAGGATTGTAGCGGGCACTGAAGTCCACAAGCGAAGAGTAAAGGTGAGAGCATAGATTTGAGAAGGGAATTGTACAAACAGCATGATAAATTTGCTCATTGTATTTTTATTTTTTAACCTTTTATTTAACTAGGCAAGTCAGTTAAGAACAAATTCTTATTTTCAATGACGGCTTAGGAACAGTGGGTTAACTGCTTGTTCAGGGGCAGAACGACAGATTTTTACCTTGTCAGCTTGGGGATTTGAACTTGCAACCTTTCGGTTACTAGTCCAACGCTCTAACCACTAGGTTACCCTGCTGCCCCTTTTATGTGACTGCTATGATAGTGAACTGTGTTTGCGTGTGATCAGGGTTGTATTCGTTCCACCGATTCTGTTGAAAAATGTTTGTTAAACGAAACAAACGGAGCGAAACGGGGATAAACATACCTGAATTTATCCAAACCTCTTGTTTGCAACTGCTGGACTAATAATTACATTGTAGATCAGCTAGATTTAGGCAAGAGTGTACAAGGCAGTATTGAATGTGTCACTGTCACCTTGATTACTCAAAATTCTCTTGACTTCTGCACCTAGTTACATTGTAAACTTTCATTCATAGGTTAGGTTGTAGCAACCTCATGATGGGTATAGGGAAAATTAGAGTATCGTGTAGTAGCCTAAACCTATTGATGTTACATTTGAGCTGGGTGAATGGAATGTGAATGACTGTCATCCAATATTCTGTAATAGAAATATGGCCATGCTCCTAAAAAAACAATATATTGTCCTCCCTCATCCCAAATGTCACCAACCACCACTGATTCAAAGATACGAGGCTAATTCCCTTCTTGGTTTGTACTGTGTTCCTTTTTATAGAGCAACAGGTAGAAACATCCACCAACTGTTTATCAAAGGCTGTGTGTTCTGCCTGTCCTTACATACGTGACTAATTGATGTGACAACAGTATTAATACTCACTGTAAAGGAGGACAGGAAGGGTAAGAGGCATCATATGTGAGGAGTGGACACTGACGCTCGTTAGCTTCTCTTTATTTTTTCTCCATCCTTCTCCTTCTGCAGCGAACCACTTCTGTTCCTCCTCATTTCAATAAAACACAACTATCACTCTCCCTTCCTCGCTCTCTCTTTCTCTTCCTCCCCCTCTCGGTCTGTTTTTCATCCCTATTTTAAAGAGAGGAGAGGGAGTCGTGATACTTCCCCCTTGAGAAAATAAAACATTCTAACTTTCAACAAAACGTGTCTCATTTTAAAGAATGTATTTGGCAATTAGCCTTGTCCAACACAGGACTAAGATTGAATCGTACTACACCGGCACCGATGCTCGCCGGATGTGTCAGGGCTTGCAAACTATTAGACTACAAAGGGAAGCACAGCCGCGAGCTGCCCAGTGACGCGAGCCTACCAGACAAGCTAAATTACTTCTATGCTCACTTTGAGGCAAGTAACAGTGAAGCATGCATGAGAGCATCAGCTGTTTTGGACGACTGTGTGATCACGCTCTCAGTAGCCGATGTAAGTAAGACCTTTTAAACAGGTCAACATTCACAAGGATGCAGGGCCAGACGGATTACCAGGAAGTGTACTCCGAGTATGCACTGACCAACTGGCAAGTGTCTTCACTGACATTTTCAACCTGTCCCTGACGGAGTCTGTAATACCAACATGTTTCAAGCAGACCACCATAGTCCCTGTGCCCAAGAACACTAAGGTAACCTTCCTAAATGACTACCAACGTGTAGCACTCATGTCTGTAGCCATTAAGTGCTTTGAAAGGCAAGTCATGGCTCACATCAACACCATTATCCCAGAAACCCTAGACCACAATACAATTTGTGTATTGCCCCAACAGATCTACAGAGGATGCAATCGCTATTGCACTCCAAACTGCCCTTCCCCACCAGGACAAAAGCAACACCTATGTGAGAATGCTATTCATTGACTACAGCTCAGTGTTCAACACCATAGTGCCCTCAAAGCTCATCACTAAGCTAAGGACCCTGGGACTAAACACCTCCCTCTGCAACTGGATCCTGGACTTCCTGATGAGCCGCCCCCAGGTGGTAAGGGTAGGTAACAACACATCCGCCACGCTGATTTAACACGGGGGCTCTCAGGGGTGCGTGCTCAGTCCCCTCCTGTACTCCGTTCACTCATGACTGCATTGCCAGGTACGACTCCCAACACCATCATTAAGTTTGCCAATGACACAACAGTGGTAGGCCTGATCAACAACAATGATGAGACAGCCTATAGGGAGGAGGTCGGAGACCTGGCCGTGTGGTGCCAGGACAACAACCTCTCCCTCAACGTGATCAAGACAAAGGAGATGATTGTGGACTACAGGAAAAAAAGGACAGAGCTCGCCCCTATTGTCATTGACGGGGCTGTAGTGGAGCAGGTTGAGCGCTTCAAGTTCCTTGGTGTCCACATCACCAGCAAACTATTATAATCCAAACACACTAAGACAGTCATGAGGGGGGCACGACAAAACCTATTGCCCCTCATAGGTTGAAAAGATTTGGCATGGGTCCTCATCCTCAAAAGATTCTACAGCTGCACCATCGAGAGAATCCGGACTGGTTGCATTACTGCCTGGTATGGCAATTGCTCAGCCTCCGACTGCAAGGCACTACAAAGGGTAGTGCGTACGTCCCAGTACATCACTGGGGCAAAGCTTCCTGCCATCCAGGACTTCTATACCAGGCGGTGTCAGAGTGAGGCCCTAAAAATGGTCAAAGACTCCAGCCACCCTAGTCATAGACTGTTCTCTCTGCTACTGCACGGCAAGTGGTACCGGAGCACCATGTCTAGGTCCAAAAGGCTTCTTAACAGCTTCTACCCCCAAGCCATAAGACTCCTGAACAGCTAATCAAAGGGCTACCCAGACCCCTCTTTTATGCTGCTGCTACTCTGTTTATTATCTATGCATAGTCACTTTAAACTCTACCAACATGTACATATGACCTCATACCTCAACTAACCGGTGCCCCCGCACATTGACTTGTACCAGTACTGTTAATTATTTGTTACTTTTCTTCTTTTACTTCTTAAAGCATTGTTGGTTAAGGGCTTGTAATTCACTGTAAGGTGTTGTATTCGGCGCATGTGACAAATAAAATTAGATTTGATATGTTGAAAGGAAGCAAGCCAAGCATGCAAGAAGTGGATGATATTATGGGATGTTATGGGGATATTTTCTCTTGTTTAATCAAGTTTGTCACCCGAGCAGAGAGTAATTAATTGAATGTGACAAGCGCTCTGCAAGTCTATGTAAATACCGTGTGTGTGTGTGTGTGTGTGTGTGTGTGTGTGTGTGTGTGTGTGTGTTAATTACCATTTCCTTTCATGGTGGTCCTGGCAGTGTTTTGATAAGAATCCCCTTTGGCAGAAGGAAACAATGTGGATCCCCTGGAGGATTGCTCTCTCTCTCTCTCCCTCCATCCATAATCCCAGGAACATTGTGTGTTGTTCCAGAGTAATCAATTCTAAATGAACACTAGTGGTAAGTGATGAAGTGGAATAGAAAGCATTGAGGCATACCGTAACCGAGAACTACAGAAGGAGAAAATATCTCATTCCACACTGATTTTCAGGGCGGTGGTAGTGTGTGATTGACTAATACATGCCTCAAATTCCTTTGCAGTGTAATTGACTTACATCAGTCTCCCGGTTTCAGACATAATCAGATATGAGCATTCAGATGGGAATGTTATCATCTTGTTGATGATAATATACACCGAAGGTA
Organism: Oncorhynchus mykiss; assembly: GCF_013265735.2. Classification (NCBI taxonomy): domain Eukaryota; kingdom Metazoa; phylum Chordata; class Actinopteri; order Salmoniformes; family Salmonidae; genus Oncorhynchus; species Oncorhynchus mykiss. Next base: position 49,232,861 of record NC_048582.1, read on the forward strand.
CAAAACATAAGGAACACCTTCCTAATATTGTGTTGCACCCTCTTTTGCCCTCTGAACAGCCCTAAGTTGTCCAGGCATTCCACAGAGATGTTGGTCCATGTTGACTCCATTGCTTCCCACAGTTGTGTCAAGTTGGCTGGATGTCCTTTGGATGGTGGACCATTCTTGATACACACGGGAAACTTGAGCGTGAACAACCCAGGAGCGTTGCAGTTCTTGACACAATCAAACCGTTGAGCCTGGCACATACTATCATACCCCGTTCAAAGGCACATCTTTTGTCTTGCCCATTCACCCTCTGAATGGCGTACACACACAATCCACGTCTCAAGGCTTAAAAAAATCATTATTTAACCCGTTTCCTCCCCTTTATTTACACTCATTGAAGTGGATTTAACATTAATAAGGGATCATAGCTGAACCTACCAGGTACAATGAACCTACCAGGTACAACCCCAAATCTGTAAACACAGGCACCCTCATAGATATCATCCAAACCAACCTGCCCTCCAAATACACCTCTGCTGTTTTCAACCAAGATTTCAGCGATCACTGCCTCATTGCCTGCATCCATAATGGGTCTGCAGTCAAACGACCACCCCTCATCACTGTCAAATGCTCCCTAAAACCAGACACCTAGGTATTTGTAGTTGTCCACATATTCTAAGTCAGAACCTTCCAGAGTAGTGATGCTGGACGGGCGGGCAGGTGCGGGCAGCAATCGGTTGAAGAGCATGCATTTAGTTTTACTCGCATTTAAGAGCAGTTGGAGGCAACGGAAGGAGAGGTGTATGGCATTGAAGCTCGTCTGGAGGTTAGTTAAAACCAGTTGCGACGAGCAAACCCGGATCCGGGATCCTATTTATAGCCTCAAGCTCATTACCATAACGCAACGTTAACTATTCATGAAAATCGCAAATGAAATTAAATAAATATGCTAGCTCTCAAGCTTAGCCTTTTGTTAACAACACTGTCATCTCAGATTTTCAAAATATGCTTTTCAACCATAGCAAAACAAGCATTTGTGTAACAGTATTGATAGCTAGCGTAGCATTTAGCGTAGCATTCAACGTGCAACAATTTCACAAAAACAAGAATAGCATTCAAATAAAATAATTTACCTTTGAAGAACTTCAGATGTTTTCAATGAGGACACTCAGTTAGATAGCAAATGTTCAGTTTTTCCAAAAAGATTCTTTGTGTATTAGAAATCGCTCCGTTTTGTACATCACGTTTGGTTACCAAAAAAAAACGAAAATTCAGTCATCAAAACGCCTAACTTTTTTCCAAATTAACTCCATAATATCAACTGAAACATGGCAAACGTTGTTTAGAATCAATCCTCAAGGTGTTTTTCACATATCTCTTCGATGATATATCGTTTGTGGAAGCCTGGTTTCTTCTCTCTATCAAATGGAAAAATACTTGCACCTGGCGTTTGCGCACCAATTTCGACGCAGGACAAATGTAGTCTCTTATGGTCAATCTTCCAATGATATGCCTACAAATACGTCACAATGCTGCCGACACCTTGGGGAAACGGCAGAAAGTCTAAGCTCATTCCTGTCGCATTCACAGCCATATAAGGAGACAATGGAAAACAGCGCCTCAGAATTTTTGCTCACTTCCTGTTTGAAGTTTCATTTTGGTTTCGCCTGTAGCATCAGTTCTGGGGCACTCACAGACAATATCTTTGCAGATTTGGAAACGTCAGACTGTTTTCTTTCCAAAGCTGTCAATTATATGCATAGTCGAGCATCTTTTCGTGACAAAATATTGTGCTTAAAACGGGAACGTTTTTTTTTATCCAATAATGAAATAGCGCCCCCATAGTTACAACAGGTTAACACAGTGTCCAAAGAAGGGCCAGAAGTATATTGAATGGTGTCGTCTGCGTAGAGGTGGATCAGAGACTCACCAGCAGCAAGAGCGACATCATTAATGTATACAGAGAAGAGAGCCGGTCTGAGAATTGAACCCTGTGGCACCCCCATAGAGACTGCCAGAGGTTCAGACCACAGACCCTCCGATTTGACACGCTGAACTCTATCAGAGAAGTAGTTGGTGAACCAGGCGAGGCAGTCCTTTAAGAAACCAAGACTGTTTAGTCTGCCGATAAGAATGTGGTGATTGACAGAGTCGAAAGCCTTGGCCAGGTCGATGAATACGGCTGCATCTTATCGATGGTGGTTATGATATCGTTTAGGACCTTGAGCGTGGCTGAGGTGCACCCATGACCAGCTCTGAAACCAGATTGCATTGCGAAGAAGGTACAGTAGGATTCGAAATGGTCAGTGATCTGTTTGTTAACTTGGCTTTCGAAGACCTTAGAAAGGTAGGGTAGGATGGATATTGGTCTGTAGCAGTTTGGGTCTAGTATGTCTCCCCCTTTTGAAGAGGGGGATGATCGCAGGAGCTTTCCAATCTTTGGGAATGTCAGATAATACGAAAGATAGGTTGAACAGGCTAATAATAGGGGTTGCAACAATTTTTGCAGCTCTTTCAGAATCTCCGCTATCTGGATTTGGGCGAAGGAGAAATGTGGGAAGCTTGGGCGAGTTGCTGTGGGGGGTGCCGGGCAGTTGACCGGGGTAGGGGTAGCCAGGTGGAAAGCATGGCTAGCTGTAGAAAAATGCTTATTGAAATTCTCAATTATCGTAGATTTATCGGTGGTGACAGTGTTTCCTAGCCTCAGTGCAGTGGGCAGCTGGGAGGAGGTGCTCTTATTCTCCATGGACTTTACAGTGTCCCAGAACTTTTTGGAGTTTGCTACAGGATCAAATCAAATTTATTTATATAGCCCTTCGTACATCGGCTGATATCCTAAAGTGCTGTACAGAAACCCAGCCTAAAACCCCAAACAGCAAGCAATGCAGGTGTAGAAGCGCGGTGGCTAGGAAAAACTCCCTAGAAAGGCCAAAACCTAGGAAGAAACCTAGAGAGGAACGAGGCTATGTGGGGTGGCCAGTCCTCTTCTGGCTGTGCCGGGTGGAGATTATAACAGAACATGGCCAAGATGTTCAAATGTTCATAAATTACCAGCATGGTCCAATAATAATAAGGCAGAACAGTTGAAACTGGAGCAGCAGCACGGCCAGGTGGACTGGGGACAGCAAGGAGTCATCATGTCAGGTAGTCCTGAGGCATGGTCCTAGGGCTCAGGTCCTCCGAGAGAGAGAAAGAAAGAGAATTAGAGAGAGCACACTTAAATTCACACAGGACACCGAATAGGACATGAGAAGTACTCCAGATATAACAAACTGACCCTAGCCCCCGACACATAAACTACTGCAGCATAAATACTGTAGGCTGAGACAGGAGGGGTCAGGAGACACTGTGGCCCCATCCGAGGACACCCCCGGACAGGGCCAAACAGGAAGGATATAACCCCACCCACTTTGCCAAAGCACAGCCCCCACACCACTAGAGGGATATCTTCAACCACCAACTTACCATCCTGAGACAAGGCTGAGTATATCCCACAAAGATCTCCTCCACGGCACAACCCAAGGGGGGTGCCAACCCAGACAGGAAGATCACATAAGTGACTCAACCCACTCAAGTGACGCACCCCTCCTAGGGACGGTGAAAGAGCCCCAGTAAGCCAGTGACTCAGCCCCTGTAATAGGGTTAGAGGCAGAGAATCCCAGTGGAAAGAGGGGAACCAGCCAGGCAGAGACAGCAAGGGCGGTTCGTTGCTCCAGAGCCTTTCCGTTCATTTCCCACTCCTGGGCCAGACTACACTCAATCATATGACCCACTGAAGAGATGAGTCTTCAGTAAAGACTTAAAGGTTGAGACCGAGTTTGCATCTCTTAGGCAGATCATTCCATAAAAATGGAGCTCTATAGGAGAAAGCCCTGCCTCCAGTTGTTTGCTTAGAAATTCTAGGGACAATTAGGAGGCCTGCGTCTTGTGACCGTAGCGTACGTGTAGGTATGTACGGCAGGACCAAATCAGAGAGATCGGTAGGAGCAAGCCCATGTAATGCTTTGTAGGTTAGCAGTAAAACCTTGAAATCAGCCCTTGCCTTGACAGGAAGCCAGTGTAGGGAGGCTAGCACTGGAGTAATATGATGACATTTTTTGGTTCTAGTCAGGATTCTAGCAGCCGTATTTAGCACTAACTGAAGTTTATTTAGTGCTTTATCCGGGTAGCCAGAAAGTAGAGGATGCAAATTTCTGTTTGAAAAAGCTAGCCTTAGCTTTCCTAACTGCCTGTGTATATTGGTTCCTAACTTCCCTGAAAAGTTGCATATCACGGGGGCTATGTGATGCGAATGCAGTGTGCCACAGGATGTTTTTGTGCTGATCAAGGGTAGTCAGGTCTGGTGTGAACCAAGGGCTATATCTGTTCCTGGTTCTACATTTTTTTTGAATGGAGCATGCTTATTTAAGATGGTGGAGAAAGCACTTTTAAGGAATAACCAGGCATCCTCTACTGACTGGATGAGGTCAATATCATTCCAGGATACCCCGGCCAGGTCGATTAGAAAGGCCTGCTCGCTGAAGTGTTTTAGGGAGCGTTTGACATAATTGAGGGGCGGTCGTTTGACCACAGACCCATTACAGGCACAAACAATGAGGCAGTGATCGCTGAGATCCTGGTGAAGACAGCAGATGTGTATTTGGAGGGCTGGTTGTTTAGGATGGTATCTATGAGGGTGCCTGTGTTTATGGATTTGAGGTTGTACCTGGTAGATTCATTGATAATTTGTGTGAGCTTAAGGGCATCAAGCTTAGATTGTAGGATGGCCGGGGTGTTAACTTCTTACGGATCATTGGGACGCTAGCGTCTCACCTCGACAACATCCGGTGAAATTGCAGAGCGTGAAATTCAAATGACAGAAATTGTAATATAAACATTCATAAAAATACAAGTGGCATACATCATTTAAAAGCTTAACCTCTCTAGGGTATGTGATCTGGCCAACATCCAGTGAGATTGCAGAACGCCAAATTCAAATACAGAAAGGCTCATTAAAAAAATTCAGAACACAAAACATATTTTACATAGGTTTAAAGATGAACTTCTTGTTAATCCAACCACGGTGTCAGATTCATAAAATGCTTTTCCAGAACATACCTAGCCCATATTTTCGCATATTTTCTTCAGTAATCCACAGGCTCATACGCAGTCAAATCCAAATTGTACCGTAAAGTTCATAGAAACATATCAAACCATGTTTATATTCAATCCTCAGGTTGTTTTTTTAGCCTGAATGATCTATAATATTTCAACTGGACAATAACATCATCAATATAAAAGGTAAACAAGAAATGCACTCTCGGGATTGCGCATGAAAAAGCTCTGTGACACGTCAGGGTCCACTCATTCAGACTGGTCTTACTCCCTCATTTATAAGAATACAAGCCTGAAACAATTTCTAAAGACTTGACATCTAGTGGAAGGCATAGGAACTGCAAATTGAGTCCTAAATCAATGGATACTGTAATGGATTGAATAGAAAACTACAAAAAAAAAAAATATATATATATATATATATATATTTTTTTTAAATACTTCCTGAATGGACTTCTCAGGTTTTCGCCTGTCAAATCAGTTCTGTTATACTCACATACACTATTTTAACAGTTTTGGAAACTTTAGTTTTTTCTATCCAAATCTACCAGTTATATGCATATCTTGTCTTCTGGGCCCGAGTAGCAGGCGGTTTAATTTGGGCATGCTTTTCATCCAAAATTCCGAATGCTGCCCCCTACCCTAGAGAGGTTAACTTCTTGTTAATCCAGCCGCAGTGTCAGATTTCAAAAAGGCTTTATGGCGAAAGCACACCATGCAATTATCTGAGGACAGCGCCCCGCACACAAAAGCATTACATACATACATTTTCCAACCAAGCAGAGACGTCACGAAAGTCAAAAATGCGATTAAAATAAATCACTTACCTTTTGAAGATCTTCATCTGGTTGCAATCACAAGGGTCCAAGCTACATAACAAATAGTCATTTTGTTCGATACAGTCCTTCTTTATATCCCCAAAAAGTATTTCATTGGCGCTCGACTCTAATCCACCGGTTTCCCTCGTTCAAAATGAATACAAATGAATCCCGTAAGTTACCAATAAAGTCTTCCAAAACATATCAAACAATGTGTCTAATCAATCCTCAGGTACCCTAATATGTAAATAAATGATAAAATGTAATACCGGAGACCATTACCGGAGATAAATAATGAAGTACGTGCACTCACCGGAACACGCCACAAACACTACAGCCAAAATGGGAGCCACTTACTAAAACTACAAATTCTAGCTCATTTTTTTTTAAAAACAAGCCTTAAACTCTTTCTAAAGACTGTTGACATCTAGTGGAAGCCCTAGGAACTGCAATCTGGTAGGTATTCCTTTTATATTCCCATTGAAAGCCAGAGTAATCAAGGGTGAGCTGAAAAAAAATTCTGGGTTGATTGTCCTCAGGTTTTTGCCTGCCATATCAGTTCTGTTATACTCAGAGATTATTTTAACAGTTTTGGAAACTTTAGGGTGTTTTCTATCCAATATTACCAATTATATGCTTATCCTAGCATCTGGGCCTGAGTAACAGGCAGTTTACTTTGGGCATCTCATTCATCCAAACTTCCGAATACTGCCCCCTAGCCCGAAGAAGTTAAGCATGTCACAGTTTAGGTCACCTAACAGCACAAACACAACTTGTTTCTGGAAAGGTGGATTTTTAAAAGTAGAAGCTCAAATTGTTTGGGCACAGACCTGGATAGTAAGACAGAACTCTGCAGGCTATCTCTGCAGTAGATTGAAACTCCGCCCCCTTTGGCAGTTCTATCTTGTCGGAAAATTTTATAGTTAGGGATGGACATTTCATGGTTTTTGGTGGTCTTCCTAAGCCAGGATTCAGACATGGCTAGGACATCCGGGTTGGCAGAGTGTGCTAAGGCAGTGAATAAAATAAACTTAGGGAGGAGACTTCAAATGTTAACATGCATGAAACCAAGGCTTTTGCAGTTACAGAAGTCAACAAATGAGAGCGCCTGGGGAATGGGAGTGTAGCTAGGCACTGCAGGGCCTGGATTAAGCTCTATTTCACCAGAAGAGCAGAGGAGGAGTAGGATAAGGGTATGGTTAAAGGCTATAAGAACTGTTTGTCTAGTGCGTTCGGAGCAGAGAGTAAAAGGAGCAGGTTTCTTGGCGCAGTAGAATAGATTTGATTCATAATATACAGACAAAGCTATGGTAGGATGTGAGTACAGTGGAGGTAAACCTAGGCATTGAGTGACGATGAGAGAGGTATTGTCTCTAGAGACATCAATTAAACCAGGTGAGGTCACCACATGTGTGGAAGGTGGGACAAGAGGGCTAGCTGAGGCATATTGAGCAGGGCTGGAGGCTCTACGGTGAAATAAGACAATAATCACTAACCAAAACAGCAATGGACAGGGCTTATTGATATTAGGGAGAGGCATGCCTAGCCGAGTGATCATTGGGTCCAGTGAGTAGCTGGGTGGGCTGGAGACACGGTGATTCAGACAGCTAGCGGGCCAGGGATAGCAGGCTAGCAGAAGGGCCTTAGAGGGACGTCGCAACGGAGGAAGTCTGTTGTAGCCCCTTCGTACGGTTATGTCGGCAGACCAGTCGTGATGGATCAGCAGGGGTCTGTGTAGTAAAAGGGTCCAGGCCAATTGTCAAAATAGGTATAGTAGGCCAAAATAATTGGCTGTTGGACCTCTTAATTAAGCTAACAGTCTGGTATGTTTGAGACAGCTAGCGGGCTGCGGCTAGCAGGTGGGCATTCAGGGGACATTGTGACGGAGGAACCTGTTGAAAAAGCCCCTCTGGCGGATTACGTCAGTAGTCCAGTCATGATGGATCGGCAGGGTTCCGTATTGGCAATAAAAGGGTTCCAGGCCAATTGGCAAAATAGGTATTGTAGCCCAAGGAGTGGCTGATGGATCTCTTCAGCTAGCTGGGAGATGGTCCTAGCATAGGCTAGCTCCAGGCTAATTGGTGCCTGTTTTAGGACAGAGACGTTAGCCAGGAGAAGCCAATCGGATAGCAGCTAGCTAGCTGTGATGATCCAGTTGAAGAGGTTCAGAGCTTGCGGTAGGAATTGGGGGCTTTTGGAGAAAAATAAGTCCAATAAGCTCTGGGTTGAATCGCGTTGTGCAGACTGGTAGGAGTTGTCCGGGCTAAAGTTTAGCTGATGACCACTAGCAGTGGCTAGCTGACTACTACCTAGTAGCTAGGATTAGCTGGCTAGCCTCTGTTGGGGGTTCCGGTTCTAAAGTAAAGAAAATACCAGTTCCATACCACATTGGGTGAGGTGGGATGCAGGAGAGTATGTTGAAGTTGGGGTTAAGAAAAATATTTCAAAAATATATGTGAAGAAAAAATATATTAAAAGATATATACATGGGACCAGACAAAGACAAAAGACGCCTGACTGCTACGCCATCTTGGAAGACTATCTACGTTGACTGTGCCTTTAAACAACTTGGAAAATTCCAGAAAATGATGTCATGGCTTTAGAAGCTTCTGATAGGCTATTTGACGACAAAATTTGAGTCAGTTGGAGGTGTACCTGTGGATGTATTTCAAGGCCTACCTTCAAACTCAGTGCCTCTTTGCTCGACATTATGGGAAAATCAAAAGAAATCAGCCAAGACCTCAGAAAAAAATTGTATACCTCCACAAGTCTGGTTCATCCTTGGGAGCAATTTCCAAATGCCTGAAGGTACCACGTTCATCTGTACAAACAACAGTAAGCAAATATAAACACCATGGGACCACGCAGCCGTCATACCGCTCAGGAAAGAGACGCGTTCTGTCTCCTAGAGATGAACGTACACGTACTTTGGTGTGAAAAGTGCAAATCAATCCCAGAACAACAGCAAAGGACCTTGTGAAGATGCTGGACAAAACGGGTACAAAATAATCTATATCCACAGTAAAACGAGTCCTATATCGACATAACCTGAAAGGCCACTCAGCAAGGAAGAAGCCACTGCTCCAAAACCAAAAGATCATACTTTTTGGAGAAATGTCCTCTGGTCTGATGAAACAAAAATATAACTTTTGGCCATAATGACCATCGTTATGTTTGGAGGAAAAAGGGGGAGGCTTGCAAGCCGAAGAACACCATCCCAACCATGAAGCACGGGGGTGGCAGCATCATGTTGTGGAGGCGTTTTGCTGCTGGAGGGACTGGTGCACTTCACAAAATAGATGGCACCATGAGGGAGGAAAATGATGTGGATATATTGAAGCAACATCTCAAGACATCAGTCAGGAAGTTCAAGCTTGGTCGCAAATGGGTCTTCCAAATGGACAATGACCCCAAGCATACTTCCAAAGTTGTGGCAAAATGGCTTAAGGACAACAAAGTCAAGGTATTGGAGTGGCCATCACAAAGCCCTGACCTCAATCCTATGGAAAATGTGTAGGCAGAACTGAAAAAGCATGTGTGAGCAAGGAGGCCTATAAACCTGACTCAGTTACACCAGCTCTGTCAGGAGGAATGGGACAAAATTCAACCAACTTATTGTGGGAAGCTTGTGGAAGGCTACCCAAAACGTTTGACCCAAGTTAAACAATTTAAAGGCAATGCTACCAAATACTAATTGAGTGTATGTAAGCTTCTGACCCACTGGGAATGTGATGAAAGAAATAAAAGCTGAAATAAATAATTCTCTACTATTATTCTGACATTTCACATTCTTAAAATAAAGTGGTGATCCTAACTGACCTAAGACAGGACATTTTTACTAGGATGAAATATCAGGAATTGTGAAAAACTGAGTTGTATGTGTATGTAAACTTCCAGCTTCAACTGTATTAACTATAATTTATTCACATCACTTAAATAAAATATTTAAGTTGTTGTGTATATAACATTGTTTTATTTGATTACTTTATTATTTAATTCCACATCTTCATCTCATCTCTATAGAGCTGCTGTCTGACAAAATCACAATTTTAGTAGTTCTTCAAGTTAAATAAGGCATACTTTTATGATTGCTGAATACCAACTATCAATCACTTAGAAAATGTATTTTCAGGTACAGATACCTCCCGACACAACTTCTTTCCATCCCACTCTAGATAGAGTTCTTCTGTCTGTTCTCTCTGGGTTTGCCCGACACTAACCAAGCGTAGTAGGCGTAAAAGAAACGCACCGACGTGCAGTGGATTATGGTCATTGTATTTAACTATCACGTTTTCTGCACTAAACTATGTAGAGTTCTGCCCTGTTGGAAACTACCACTCCCTACAACATCGCACAGTTTGGGCTTGATCTGATGTATCTCTAGAGAAACGACACAATGAGCGCATTGAGCTCACTGAAAAAAACGCTGAAGGAAATGTAATTCAAATAATTGAACCAATGTTGGTCAATTAGTTGTTTAAAAAATAATAATAACCGTAATTATACATACCAAACAGTAATTTCAACTTCTCTCAGGTAGAAAGTGGTCTAAATGTATAAATAGAACACCCTCACATACTGTATCAACATGATCAAGTGTCTGCTGCTGACAGTGACTTTTTTTAAATTAAAAACTGTCAGTATTAAAATTGAATATGAAGAGCGTGTACTTTGCAGATAGTGAATGAGTGGAGTCTGTTATTGACTACTGAGGGCATATTTTTTGAGTTTTTACAGCTAAAACAATAAACCAGTAGCAAGCTAAACAAGGAAATCCCAGAGCCCACTGGGAGACTAAAAGTTCAAGCACTTAGTCATTTTTAACGAGAGAAGAACGTCATTGTAAAAATGACTCCATCAGACACCCAGAGAGGGAGAGAGAAATCGAGAGAGAAAGGGAGATTAATTAAACAGTCAATTTGGAAGTATTGGAGTGCAACTACTCTTGTTATGTATGGTATGCTGAGCATTCCACGTTCCACATCATTAGGCTCTCTCTCAGCCAGGAGGGTAGGGTGTTATTACTATAGAATTCTAACAGAATTCCATCAAAGGGAGTTATATGTCACCCCAAATCAGCAACATGTTTTAAATGTTCTTTATGACTCTTCATGGATAGTCTCATCGGTGATTTATGTCTAGAGTTCAAGGGGATGTTTTGCGTCTAGCCTCTACTTTTGGGGGGGGGGATGTGACGGCATACCATTCCATCACCCATATGGCCTGCTAGACAGAACTCCGACAGCGTAACCAACAAAAATGGGTCACAACTCCTACAGCTCTGTCGCATGCTGGGTATGTACATAGTCAATGGTAGGCGCCGAGGTGACTCCGACGGTAGGTACACACCTATAGCTCATCTCCCGAGTGGCGAAGAGGTCTAAGACACTGCATCTCAGTGCAAGAGGTGTCACTGCAGTACCTGGTTTAAATCCAGGCTGCATCACATCCAGCCGTGATTGGGAGTCCCATAGGGCGGCGCACAATTGCCCCAGCGTCGTCCAGATTTGGCCAGGGTAGGCCGTCATTGTAAATAAGAATTTGTTCTTAACTGACTTGCCTTTTTATATTAAGGTTAAATAAAAAATAAATAAATATTTTGGCAGTAGTACTTTCACTGACCTCAACCCAGAGTCTCTCAGAGCGTTCACTGTCAGCCCACTGACACCCCATCAGATCACCGTAAAAGCACAGTCTACCTGAACAGAGCAATACTCATCGTGAGTAATATTAAAAAATGCTATAAATGGATGGAAAGTAGTGTGGAAACCTACTAAAAAACAATTGGGCAACAACAAATTCAATCCCCTTTGGACAACTTCCTGGACAAAACGTTTCCCTGTAATAGTGAAGGTGTAAACTTGGTAGTAGAAAACCTAAACAGTATATTTGACCTTTCAGCTTCCCTTTCAAATCTAAAGATTCCAAGCAGACAACCTAAGACAATTAACAACAATGACAAATGGTTTGATAAAGAATGCAAAAACCTAAAGAAATTGAGAAACCTATCCACCCAAAAACATAGAGACTCAGAAAACACTGAGCCTTCACTATGGTGAATCACTAAAACAATGCAGAAATACGCTATGGAAAAAGGAGATGTATGGATAAACCACTTCTCCAATCTTTTTGGCTCTAAAATGAACAAACAGCAAAAACATACAGTATGAGTCAAACGTTTGAACACACCTACTCATTCCAGGGTTTTTCTTTATTTTTACCATATTCTACATTGTAGAAAATATGAAATAACACATATGGAATCATGTGGTAACCAAAAAAGTGTTAAACAAATCAAGATATATTTCAGATTCTTAGCCACCCTTTGCCTTGATGACAGCTTTGCACACTCTTAGCATTCACTGAACAAGCTACATGAGGTAGTTACCTGAATTTTTTATTTCACCATTATTTAACCAGGTAGGCCAGTTGAGAACAAGTTCTCATTTACAACTGCGACCTGGCCAAGATAAAGCAAACCAGTGCGACAAAAACAACAGAGTTACACATGGGTTAAACAAACACGGACGCAGGCAATGAGGCAGTGATCGCTGAGATCCTGGTTGAAAACAGCAGAGGTGTATTTATGCTATTTGGCCCTGAACAGAGAGAACCTGACTACTGTGACTGACCAAAAATGAAGTATTCAGACCCCTTGACTTTTTCCACATTTTGTTACATTACAGCCTTATTTTCCTCTTCAATCTAAACACAATACCCAATAATGACAAAGCATATACAGGTTATTATTATGTTTTTGCTAACTTCTTAAAAATTATTATTTGAAATATCACATTTACATAAGTATTCAGACCCTTTCCTCAGTACTTTGTTGAAGCTCCTTTGGCAGCGATTACAGCCTTGAGTCTTCTTGGGTATGATGCTACAAGCTTGGCACACCTGTATATGGGGAGTTTCTCCCATTCTTTTTTGCAGATCCTCTCAAGCACTGTCAGATTGGATTGGGGAGTGTCGCTGCACAGCTATTTTCAGGTCTCTCCAGAGATGGTCAATCGGATTCAAGTCCGGGCTCTGGCTGGGCCACTCAAGGACATTGAGACTTGTCCCGAAGCCACTCCTGCATTGTCTTGGCTGTGTGCTTAGGGTCATTGTCCTGTTGGAAGGTGAACCTTCGCCCCAGTCTGAGGTCCTGAGCACTCTGGAGTAGGTTTTCATCAATGATCTCTCTGTACGTTGCTCTGTTCATCTTTGCCTTGGTCCTGACTAGTCTCCCAGGCCCTGCTGCTGAAAAACATCCCCACAGCATGATGATGCTGCCACTACCATGCTTTACCGTAGGGATGGTGCCAGGTTTCCTCCAGACGTGATGCTTGGCATTCAGGCCAAAGCCTTAGTATAAGGCTGTAATGTAACAAAATGTGGAAAAGGGGAAGGGGTCTGAATACTTTACGAATGCACCATATATATTTATGCTGCATTTCCTCCTCTCACTGTATGTTTATTTATGTTCCCTTTTCTACATTGTTACAACACTATGTAGCCATAATGACATTTGAAATGTCTCTATTCCTTTGAAACTGTTGTGGAGGGTAATGTTTACTGTACAAAATTGTAGTTTATTTAACATTTGTTTATCTATTTCACTTGCTTTGGCAATGAAAACATATGTTTCCCATGCTAATAAAGCCCATGCAATAGGAGGGAGAGAGGGAGAGATTCATGAATTTATTAATTACACTCCCATCTGGTCCACAGAAGCTGAGAGGCCCAGGATTGAGCTCACACAGTGGATCTAATTATCCTCAATCTCAAAACTGAGAGTCACAGCAACCTCAGCTGGGTGGAGGGCCTTTCTCTTCTTTGCTCTTCTCTTTTCACAGACACTCTACAGGTCTTTATCTTATCTCTCGCATCCTCTTCATTCCCCTCTGTGCCTCTTCCCCCACACTCACATACTGCAGAGCCTCATTTCACCATTATCCTTTCCAATTCACCAATCTCCTTGCTTGCCTTTTTTGTCTTTGTCTCTTCTGACATTAGACACAGCTGATTAAGCCTGGCTCTGATGAGGGGGAGTTATGTGACTGAGGTTACCAGTGTTGTTATGCGAGATGCTCATGTCTCTGTGTTGGGTGAGTGATTAGCTCCTCACTAACAGGTTGCCTGCAGTATCCTTTGGTAGTCCTTGGACACACACATCATCATTTTATTACTGACAGAGTCATGTTTGGCTTATACTGTCTCCTTGTATAAGTGTGTATTGAGGAAACAAGAACAGATAGAGTTAGAGAAAAGTTAACATGGCACACTTAATATTATAGTAGTCTAAAATTGTAGAGCCATTTTTGTTGTGTCAACTATTTGGCTTCTTCACTGGCTTTAACAGCCAATATCTCCTCTGTCATCACAGCGATAAACACACAGCCAGATGACTAAAGCTGTCCTGGCTAGCCATCTCTCTCTATAGCTGCCTTCTGTTGTTGTTACAGCTGTACTCAACTAACCAGTTGTGAGGGGAGGTGGACAGAGGCTTGCTGCCTCCCGGCCGACCAATGCCAGCAATGTCCCTGTACTGTGTACATACCTGAGAATGTTATTGACATAAAATATGGCTCGTGGGCCAGAGAGCAAGCTGGAGGGAATGCACAGTAGAGACACTTTTTTATTTATTTAACCATTATTTTACCTGTTACGTTGACTGAGAACATATTCTCATTTACAGCAACAACTTGGGGAATAGTTACGGGGGGGGGGGGGGCAGGACACCAGGGTTAACACAGGGCAATGTCCCCAATCACTGCCCTGGGGTCATTGGGATATTTTTTTAGACCAGAGAAAAGGGTGCCTCCTACTGGTCGTCCAACACCACTTCCAGCAGCATCTGGTCTCCCATCCAGGGACCAACCAGGACCAACCCTGATTAGCTTCAGAAGGAAGCCAGCAGTGGGATGTAGGGTGGTATGCTGCAGATCAAATCAAATAGAATTCTAATTGTCACATACTTTGTAAACAACAGGCGTAGACTAACAGTGAAATGCTTCGTTACTGGGGTCCTATCAAACAATGCCGAGCTAAAGATAAAATAGAAACAGTGACACAAGGAATAATAAAAAATAATGAGTAAAAATAACATGGCTACAGCTTCCTGAGTGGTGCAGCAGTCTAAGGCTCAGCATCGTAGTGCTAGAGATGTCACTACAGATGTGGGTTCGACAGTGTCGTAGCCGGCCACGACCGGGAGACCCATGAGGTGGCGCACAATTGGCCCAGTGTTTTCTAGGTTAGGGGAGGGTTTGGCCGGTTGGGATGTCCTTGTCCCATCGCACTCTAGCGACTCGTAGTGGTCGGGCCAATGCACGCTTACTTTGGTCGCCAGCTGTACGGCGTTTCCTCCGACACATTCGTGCGCCTGGCTTCCAGGTTAGGCGAGCATTGTGTCAAGAAGCAGTGTGGCTTGGCAGGGTCGTGATTCAGACGACACATGGCTCTCGACCTTCGCTTCTCCCGAATCCCATCGCTGCAACTGCCGTACGGACAAGATTAACTACCAATTGGATATCACGAAATTAGGGAGGGAAAAGGGGGTATAAAGTACCCCAAATATGTTTTTAATAACAAGCAATAACAACTATACAAAGGAGTACCAGGTCTGTTTTCTTAGTGAACTGAGTTCTTAAACTGATGTGGTTTTAGCAATAGTGCTCAGAGGGCCTGAATACACTCACCATACTTGTACTGTGGAAATGACCAACCTCAGTGTTACTCAGTTGTACTGTAGAAATAGACTTCACAGTGTTACTGTCGTACTGTAGAAAGACTTCAGTGTTACTCAGTCGTACTGTAGAAATAGACTTCACAGCGTTACTGTCATACTGTAGAAAGACTTCATTCACAGTGTTACTGTCGTACTGTAGAAATAGACTTCACAGTGTTACTCAGTCGTACTGTAGAAATAGACTTCACAGCGTTACTGTCGTACTGTAGAAATAGACTTCACAGCGTTACTGTCGTACTGTAGAAATAGACTTCACAGCATTACTGTCGTACTGTAGAAATAGACTTCACAGCGTTACTGTCGTACTGTAGAAAGACTTCACAGTGTTACTGTCGTACTGTAGAAATAGACTTCACAGCGTTACTGTCGTACTGTAGAAAGACTTCACAGTGTTACTGTCGTACTGTAGAAATAGGCTTCACAGTGTTACTGTCGTACTGTAGAAAGACTTCACAGCGTTACTGTCGTACTGTAGAAATAGGCTTCACAGTGTTACTGTCGTACTGTAGAAATAGGCTTCACAGCGTTACTGTCATACTGTAGAAATAGACTTCACAGTGTTACTGTCGTACTGTAGAAATAGACTTCACAGTGTTACTGTCGTACTGTAGAAATAGACTTCACAGCGTTACTGTCGTACTGTAGAAATAGACTTCACAGTGTTACTGTCGTACTGTAGAAATAGACTTCACAGCGTTACTGTCGTACTGTAGAAATAGACTTCACAGCGTTACTGTCGTACTGTAGAAAGACTTCATTCACAGTGTTACTGTCGTACTGTAGAAATAGACTTCACAGTGTTACTCAGTCGTACTGTAGAAATAGACTTCAGTGTTACTCAGTCGTACTGTAGAAATAGACTTCACAGTGTTACTCAGTCGTACTGTAGAAATAGACTTCACAGCGTTACTGTCGTACTGTAGAAATAGACTTCACAGCGTTACTGTCGTACTGTAGAAATAGACTTCACAGCGTTACTGTCGTACTGTAGAAATAGACTTCACAGCGTTACTGTCGTACTGTAGAAAGACTTCACAGTGTTACTGTCGTACTGTAGAAATAGACTTCACAGTGTTACTGTCGTACTGTAGAAATAGACTTCACAGCATTCTCCAGATCACCCTGTAATGTGCTCCAGTCAGCCGACTGGGAATGATGATGTACTTCTTATTGTTCGGGGCCTGTGTTCCAACCTACAGTATCCAATCTCTTCCTCCCAGATACCACTGGCAGCTCCAGCCTCTTACGCTGCTTTGCTTTCTAACATGAATAAAAGCACTCATATTAATGGGGAGCAATGTTTCAAGGTTCTGCCCTGTGTTTGTCAAAGTACTGTAGTTTTGCTGTAGAGTGTCTGGGCAGAGGTCACTTTTCCACCAGCTGCAGCTGTATTGATACATTCCTACCAGGACACACACAGTGGAAACTGCCAGGATTCTCTCTAGTCTCTGGTCAATAGCTCATTCTCATGAGACTGTCCTCCTCCACAATGTAAATGGCTGATTCATTGTCTCCATGCCTGCCTAGGTTTAGCTTTCCAGCTGACGTGGCTGTGATAGGATTAAATGATTCAATAACCGGGCTGTTGAATTCTTAATGTGCCCTTTATGCTGCTACACTTCCCCTTTAAACCCTAGTAACCCTGAATGGGCCTATCTCTCCGGGCCGTTTCAGGAGGAGGATGCTGTTTTAAGAGCAGCTAATGGATGGGTGTAAATCAGTGGTGGGCTACTCTTCAAAGCACTAATCCTCTCCTTCACCACCTCTCCTTCACCTCCTCTAAAGTCTCCTCTCCGTCTCTCCTTCACCTCCTCTGTCTCCTCCTCCTTCTATCCTCCTCTCTGTCTCCTCCTCCTTCTATCCTCCTCTCTGTCTCCTCCTCCTTCTATCCTCCTCTCTGTCTCCTCCTTCTATCCTCCTCTCTGTCTCCTCCTCCTTCTATCCTCCTCTCTGTCTCCTCCTCCTTCTATCCTCCTCTCTGTCTCCTCCTCCTTATAACCTCCTCTCTGTCTCCTCCTCCTTATATCCTCCTCTCTGTCTCCTCCTCCTTATATCCTCCTCTCTGTCTCCTCCTCCTTATATCCTCCTCTCTGTCTCCTCCTCCTTATATCCTCCTCTCTGTCTCCTCCTCCTTATATCCTCCTCTCTGTCTCCTCCTATCCTCCTCTCTGTCTCCTCCTCCTTCTATCCTCCTCTCTGTCTCCTCCTCTGTCTCCTCCTCTGTCTCCTCCTCCGTCTATCCTCCTCTCTGTCTCCTCCTCCTTCTATCCTCCTCTCTGTCTCCTCTCAGAGGCATTGTTAATAAAAGTAGTAATACTTTATATAAAGCTGACAGGTGTAATTAGTTTTGAAGCATTATGCATTATAAGCATGTGTACGTCAAATGTGTGTGGCCTGGACCCTCCAGGCACTGAGAGTCTCAGACTGGCTCTGCTGCTCATGTGTGTAAACTGTAAACAGTGAACTGTTGGCACCCGGACAAATAGCTTCCAATGCAAACACTGGCCAGGGTAGGATTCCATTACAATTCTGGCATGGAGTCAGTGCAGACACACGCCTGTGGCCTTGCTCCCCTCACAAAGACAGGATATCAGTTTCCTGCTAGGGCTTTCATTTCAGGTGTCTGTCCTCCTCTCCTCCTGCTCTTTCACAGCTGGCACTGAGAGGGAGAACGGGAGAACAGAGGAAAGGTGGAGAATCTCTGTGATCAGGGTCCTCCAACCCTGTCACTTCAGGGACCAGCAGCCATTTCACATTAGCTTTGTTGGTAGAGCATGGCTCTTTGAACGCCAGGGTAGTGGGTTCGATTCCCGGAAATCATTCATATGTAAAATGTATGCATGCATGACTAAGTCGCATTGGATAAAAGCATCTGCTAAATGGCATATATTATTATGTATTTGTTTATTTATTTGGCTAGAATTGTAATTTTTATTGAACCTTTATTTAACAGGGCCGGTAATCAGAAGCTAAGTCCTTGTAGACTAATTAGTGAGAGGTAACAAGCTCCTCTGGAAATTCTCACAACCGCTGAGTCTGCAGGTCTGGCTGCCTGGTCATGTGCCGCCAGCTCTCCCCCTTCCACACACAGCACATGGACTAACACACACACACACATTGCTGTGTGTGCACAGTGTGGAGATGAGAGAAATGCCACCCTCTCTCCCTATCCTTCTCCTTGGGATCTGTGAACAACCAGAGGGGCCAGTTCTTGCATATTATTAATTTGCTTCATGCACTCATTTCTTTTGACTTGCCTGGCTGCATCATTACTTTTGACTTGCCTGGCTGCATCATTACTTTTGACTTGCCTGGCTGCATCATTACTTTTGACTTGCCTGGCTGCATCATTACTTTTGACTTGCCTGGCTGCATCATTACTTTTGACTTGCCTGGCTGCATCATTACTTTGGACTTGCCTGGCTGCATCATTACTTTTGACTTGCCTGGCTGCATCATTACTTGAGGGTTGCAGTTAAAAACCCCTAGAGTCGATTGACATAATACAAAAATCCACAAATGTCTATTTTAAGATGGAGATCTATTTTTTTGTATTGCCTCCATCCACTGCATCCGCCTACAGCGCTGTTTGTTAGACCAGGAGACAACCCCAAAATCAATCAAAAATGTTTTGTAGTGTCCGAACGGGCGTCTGTTGTGTCCGAACGGGCGTCTGTTGTGTCCGAACGGGCGTCTGTTGTGTCCGAACGGGCGTCTGTAGTGTCCGAACGGGCGTCTGTTGTGTCCGAACGGGCGTCTGTTGTGTCCGAACGGGCGTCTGTAGTGTCCGAACGGGCGTCTGTAGTGTCCGAACGGGCGTCTGTAGTGTCCGAACGGGCGTCTGTTGTGTCCGAACGGGCGTCTGTAGTGTCCGAACGGGCGTCTGTAGTGTCCGAACGGGCGTCTGTAGTGTCCGAACGGGCGTCTGTAGTGTCCGAACGGGCGTCTGTAGTGTCCGAACGGGCGTCTGTAGTGTCCGAACGGGCGTCTGTTGTGTCCGAACGGGCGTCTGTTGTGTCCGAACGGGCGTCTGTTGTGTCCGAACGGGCGTCTGAACGTCTGACTCGCCGATACGCCAACATCTGCCTGTAGTCTCCGAACCATTTGGGATACGAACTAACATGATCCCACTATGGAACGGGGAGACTCTCACGAACATGATGGTGTCGTCCGTTTTGCGGGACTCATCTGAAGGTAACCTGATACAGGTTACATTTTTTTATGGAAGTATGATATGATAAAGGACAGACACTTCAAAACCAAAAAATAAATCATAAGGAATGTCTGTTTTGCCATTTATGAATGTGTTATTCAATGCATTTCTATGGGCTACAGTAGTAAAGGCCCAATTCAATATTTTATCAAACAATGTTTTAAAATTCCAAATTAAGTAGCAGGAATCATGGCTCTGCTCTCACTGATGTTAGGAAGGAGCACTTCTATATAGCTTTTACAATGGCTACAATGGTTTTTGAAGTGTGTATGAGATTTGAAAGAGTGTGAGAGCTTGGAGACCGTTTGTGTGCGTGTTGCTGGATAGGGATGGCTATGGAGTCTCCTTACAGAACAATGGTAGTTGTAGAACCAATAAAGAGTGTATAATACTCTACATTCAAGCTGTTTGATTTGACGTCCTCCTCAGATCACTGTCTGTCTCCACACGTCCGCTCAGCTCTAAACCCTAGGGACCCTGGTCCACCCGGTCTGCCTCGAACTCATCTTCACTCGATATGGTTAAGTAGGCGGTCAGACAGCTGTGCTCCAGTTGATCTCTCTTCCTTTGTGTGTGTGTGTGTGCGTGTGTGTGTGTGTGTGTTGACATCTCCTGTTCTCCAATCTTTCTCCCTCTTTTCCTCTGACTCCCACTCTCTTCTCTCTGCAGTCTGTTTTATTGCTCACTGTTAGTGTTTTAACACCTACACGTTAATGTTAATGAATGACCCGTTCTGTGCAGTAATGGCAACCTGAGAGGTTATCATCACTCAAGTGATCACTGGGGAAGCTTGGGGTGCAGGTAATAACCTGGACTGGGAGCTTCTTGTCTATTTATTTACAGAGCAGCAAAATATTCCGAGGGATGGGCTGCTGTAGCTAGGGCGTTTTTAAACATAACCCAGACGGCAGAGACAGAAATGGAGAGACTCAGACAGACTCTCTTTTGATGTGGTTCAGGGGAGGAGCAGGAGGAGAAAAAGAGAAGGTTGATGGTTATGAAGCTTGTGACTGCACTAAGACAGTTACCCGAAAGTCTTTAAAACGTGCATAGCTGGGAAAAAACGCAATGTTATCACGTTTCCAAAGACCACATTCATAGTTAAACCTGCATATGTCGACTCAATGGGAAATTACCTTTTTAAATGTCTAGATCTTGTCATACCAAATAATTCACAAAGCAAAATAGTTGATTTTATTCCCTTCTGATGATTGAAGTTGATAATTCTCTCTTTATATGGGGGTAAGTTGAGTAAGTGTGGGTGGGTGGCATGTAGGCCTAATGCACTTTATGCTGTCTGATACTGTCTGCAATATGTAACTAATAAAGTTGTCACTTGATTTCCACATGATCTGTTTACAATAATTAAATTGGCGGAAGTCATACAAGTGGAAGTTATGAACCAAATTACAAACCATTGATGCATGACTGTTAGCAATTCAGTATTTATTCCAATCAAGGAACGCGCGCACACACACACATTCTCCAGGGATGGGTTGGTCGGCATTGCCCAAGACAATGGGGACACAATTGGTTTACCACTCATTGAAAGGTCAAAGGGCATCAGATCTCTTTCTTTCTCCCTTGTCTCGCTCGCTCGCTCTCTCTCTCCCCACTCCTATCCCCTTTCTTCTCCCTCTTCCCAGCCTGCATTTTGCTCCTGAGGATCTGTGCATTGTGAGCAATTAGCTGGCCAAATGAGGACACATAAAGACCAATAACAAGCAGACCCAGGCCTTTTAGCTGGAAGGAACAAAAGACTGAAAATAGCTTTTCTGTCGGAGGGATTTGGGTGTTTTATCCTCTTTCTGGGCCTTTAACAGTGACCTCAAGCTGATGATTTATTATGAAGGAGACTCAATGATGGTGTTGCTGATTGTTCACTATAATGATCCTCGTGTGTGTGTGTGTGTGTGTGTGTGTGTGTGTGTGCGTGTGCGTTCGTTGATGATTGGTCACTATAATGATTCTCGTGTGTGTGTGTGTGTGTGTGTGTGCATGCGTTGATGATTGGTTACTTATGGTCCTCAGGCTAGACCTGCTCTAACTGAAGCATCATCAAGGCGTTTATGACACCAATGAAAGACGATGTAACCAATTCACGTTGACCAGTCAATAATAACCACCTTGTTGGTTCCCTCTTTTGATGATGATTGACATCACAGAGATCGATGTAGAATCTGAGTAATGGGATTCCAATCTGGATGGACATTTTAATAGGTTAAACCAGGTCAAAGGTCATAGCAATCACAGGGATGATTGAACCACAATCACAAGGTCACGGTTAATATTAAGGTTAATCAATGTGTTAGTGAAACAAGGTGAGAGCAAGGGAGAGGAGAGTGGGGGGGGGGGGGGGGGGGGAGAGTAGGGGGAGAGGAGAGTGATAACTGACAGGTGTAGGGATTGGGTTTGAAATGTGTCTCTGTGCTGAGGTAGCTAGCTGGTACAATATCATATATCCGTAGGCAGGTATAATCCAGTTAGCCCATAATCTGGAATGGGAGGGATTAGCTTTCCATGGAGTATAAGTACATGGTAATACTGCTGTACTCCCACAGTCTGTGTGTGTGTGTGTGTCTGTCTGTCTGCTGGTGTGTCATCCTCTCTCATGGAGTTATGCAGGGTAAGCACTCAGGATATGCTCCTTAGTGAATTGTTATTCCCTTGTGATTTGTTGCCATCCATGCAGTACCCTTGAGCCTAAAAACACACAACACTTCACATATAATATAACACTCCATGAATAGCAGTGGTGAACCATGACTATAGGACCTAGGACTTCAGAGGGATGAAAAAAGTAAGGAATCAAGAAAATAACAGAAATGTAGCATCACTTAATGCGCCCGACATCACATCTTCTGTAGTTGGGCCATTCTATTTCTAGTGAAGAAAGAGCAATGCTTTTTGATGACATGATAAATGATTCAAACAGGCCTGGCTGTGCTTCGGGCTGCCACACACACACACACACACACACACACAGAACCTGCATGGACACAATATGTGACACACCGTATAAAATAATACGACCAGCTAAACAAAACACACTGTTTACACAAACCAAGATTGCTAACACCACTATCACACTGTCACCAATAGCGACAACAACAGTGTCACATCAAAGGTGACAGGCTCATGGTGCTGAAAGGACTGCTACCGTAATATCCGTGTTCTCCATGGCACTGAAGGAGACACACTTTTGTTCAAACACAGACACGGCTGATTTTTATTTTAATCACGTTCATCCCACTAACCGGTGATCTAAAGTTTAAATGTAAGTGTTTCAGTCATTATTTTCAGAGAGCTAGCTATCAAGGGAGCTGTAACAACAACAACAACAATGTTTCAGTCATTATTTTCAGAGAGCTAGCTATCAAGGGAGCTGTAACAACAACAACAATGTTTCAGTCATTCTTTTCAGAGAGCCAGCTATCAAGGGAGCTGTAACAACAACAATGTTTCAGTCATTATTTTCAGAGAGCTAGCTATCAAGGGAGCTGTAACAACAACAACAATGTTTCAGTCATTATTTTCAGAGCTCGCTAACACCAAGGGAGCTGTAACAACAACCGTGTTTCAGTCATTATTTTCAGAGCTCGCTAACACCAAGGGAGCTGTAACAACAACAATGTTTCAGTCATTATTTTCAGAGAGACAGCTGTCACTCCCCAGATGATGATCATGTGATTGAGAAGGCCTAGACAATACACCTCTTCCTTTTTCCCCCCTTCTTTTTTTTAAACAGTCCCAACCATTCCAAGTCAAAATGTAATTGGTTCATTCTACTGTCACTCAAATTCTGCTTTAATACAGTTGAATGGCAGAGGCCTTCTATCCAGCTTCTGAAGGCCTATTCAATGGATGGCTGAGCTAGCTAGATTTTTATACCCAGAGACCACAAAATAAAATCCTGATTGGATATTTGTTTCTCTTTATTATTAACCCTTTTCTTTTTAACACAAACTAAAGAGTTAAATTAGATCATTCAAATAATTGTAAAGATGAAATGAAATAGAAATTAAAATAGAACTGTATGTACATTTTTTATGAATCCTTAGGCCTTCTCTGGATAGTACAAAGTGTGCTAGTGTAAGATATAGCTGAAGCTACTTTTAGATATGGGCATGTATCCAATGAGCACACGTCTCTTCTAAGTGCTAGGTTAGTGAGAACTGGAGTACAGCTGGCATACAGCTCACCATGCCTTCTTCTGCCTCACTCTCGCTCTCTGACACTCTTTTCTCTTTCTACATTCCCCTCCCGCTCTCCCTCTTATGCTTTCTGTGTGTGTGTGCGCGTGTGCGCAACAGGAGAGGTAGTGGTGTCAGGGATATCCTCTTGTCATACAACACTTCCCTCTGACTGTCTGGGACATCTCCTCTATCCATACTGCTACCAGTGTCTGTCTGGGACATCTCCTCTATCCATACTGCTACCAGCGCATTTCAGAGCTCATCTCTGTAGTGAGGAAGCATCTCTGTAGTGAGGGATTGTCCAATCCCTGCAGCCGTCTGTGATAGTTCCTGTTTTTTTGCGTGTGATGCCCAGCTGCCGCCTGAGTAAAAAAAAAAATCAGGAACTCCCGTGAGTCGATGAGGGAGGATGGGTGGGGGGGCGGTAGGACTGTGGGATGTTATGGGGGAGGGAGGGGCAGGGGGAGAAGGTAGGGAGGAGTGAGGGATGAGGAAGCCCTGGCAGAAAAAAAGACTGTCTTTGTGATCGTAATATTACATCATCAACCGTCTCTGATATCAGTGAGGCCTGTTTCTACACCATTTATACTTTTATGGGGTGTTATGCTTTTACTTCCCACTATGGTGCTGGAGTGAGGACAGGTCATAAACATTGATAGAGCACAGTACTTCTTTGTTACTGGATAGGGAACCAGTGGTTCCACAAGCCTGGGTTATACATGGGTGTCGCTGTTGGTGCTCTAAACATACCCAGATGCGGTCTGTAGCTTAGAGACTTACTGTGGGAAGAGAGGGGAGAAAATCACTATTTTAGCCAACCATAAGAGGACTAGGAGAGAGTGCCATGTGGAACGTCTGTCTCAACCACCTATAGCAATGGGTTGATTTGACCCACAAACATAGATCTCTCCTAACCACTAAGTCATGTTGTGCAACAACTGCCTAGACCGTGACCACGACCAAAACTATTTACTACTACCAAGCTGTCTGTCTCCTGGAGGCACACCCTCTCTCTCTCTCTCTCTCTCTCTCTCTCTCTCGCTCTCTTTCAACTTGTTTCCCACAATTCCTCACTGTGTCCAAAATGAGCAAGACAGAAAATACAGAGGCCTACCTCTTTACTACGGACTACAGTTTAAAATGAACGGCTTTAGTGATACACTCACTCGCATTGCATTAATGCCTCCCCTCTCACTCTCTTTCCACTGCTTTGGCCCACCTCTCTCCCCATCGCTCTCTTTCTAAAATAGGATTTGATTATTTGTCCTCTTCACTATGTGTAGGAGGAGGAAACGTAACAATGAGACTCGGCAGCAGCCAGCTGCTCTCTAGTCTACACTAGTTCTCATGTACTACAGGGAGTGTGTGTGTGTGTGTGTGTGTGTGTGTGTGTGTGTGTGTGTGTGTGTGTGTGTGTGTGTGTGTGTGTGTGTGTGTGTGTGTGTGTGTGTGTGTGTGTGTGTGTGTGTGTGTGTGTGTATAGATAACTGCATAGAGATGCCATGGGCATGTATCTGGTAAAAAGGAGTTATACGAAATGGTTTGGTTGATAATAAGAGAGAGATCATTCAGGCTTCTCTCTTTATCTTTCACAAAACACACACTGCTGAATCAGGAATTGAGTCACAGAATTAAAATGTAATGTCCTGCTTTCTAAATATATTCTGTATATTGAATTTCTTCCTTCTGTGCCCATGCAGTGCTGGTCCGAAAGGAGACAACATCTATGAGTGGAGATCCACCATCCTGGGGCCACCAGGCTCTGTGTACGAGGGAGGGGTCTTCTTCCTAGATATCGCCTTTACACCAGACTACCCCTTCAAACCACCCAAGGTAAACACATGTGCATACACACACACACACACACACACACACACACACACAGGTATGTATGCTAGACTAGTGCTTGCTCAGGAGCCCATGTTGACTGATTCTGTTTTATTTTTGATTTGGGCCTTGGGTTAGGCTTTGAGGGCGTGAAATACTAAACATCTGCACGACACCGGCTACTTTAGAGACAAACATTAACAGTGCATCAATGGCTACTCTGAAACACAAATAGACAAGTACAGTTGGGGTCGGAAGTTTTCATACACCGTAGTCAAATATATTTAAACTCAGTTTTTCACAATTCCTGACATTTAATCAGAGTAAAAATTCCCTGTCTTAGGTCAGTTAGGATCACCACTTTATTTCAAGAATGTGAAATGTCAGAATAATAGTAGAGAGAATGATTAATTTCAGCTTTTATTTCTTTCATCACATTCCCAGTGGGTCAGAAGCTTACATACACTCAATTAGTATTTGGTAGCATTGCCTTTAAATTGTTTAACTTGGGTCAAACGTTTTGGGTAGCCTTCCACAAGCTTCCCACAATAAGTTGGGTGAATTCCTCCTGACAGAGCTGGTGTAACTGAGTCAGGTTTTTAGGCCTCCTTGCTCGCACATGCTTTTTCAGTTCTGCCTACAAATTTTCTATAGGATTGAGGTCAGGGCTTTGTGATGGCCACTCCAATACCTTGACTTTGTTGTCCTTAAGCCATTTTGCCACAACTTTGGAAGTATGCTTGGGGTCATTGTCCATTTGGAAGACCCATTCGTGACCAAGCTTGAACTTCCTGACTGATGTCTTGAGATGTTGCTTCAATATATCCACATCATTTTCCTCCCTCATGGTGCCATCTATTTTGTGAAGTGCACCAGTCCCTCCTGCAGCAAAGCATCTCCACAACATGATGCTGCCACTCCTGTGCGTCACAGTTGGGATGGGGTTCTTCGGCATGCAAGCCTCCCCCTTTTCCTCCAAACATAACAATGGTCATTATGGCCAAACAGTTCTGTCAGACCAGAGGACATTTCTCCAAAAAGTACGATCTTTGTCCCCGTGTTCAGTTGCAAACCATAGTCTGGCTTTTTTATGGCAGTTTCGGAGCAGTGGCTTCTTCCTTGCTGAGTGGCCTTTCAGATTATGTCGCTATAGGACTCTTTTTATTGTGGATATCGATACTTTTGTACCTGTTTCCTACAGCATTTTCACAAGGTCCTTTGCTGTTGTTCTGGGATTGATTTGTACTTTTCACACCAAAGCATGTTCATCTCTAGGAGACAGAACACATCTCCTTCCTGAGCGGTATGATGGCTGTGTGGTTCCAAGGTGTTTATACTTGCGTATTATTGTTTGTACAGATGAACGTGGTACCTTCAGGCATTTGGAAATTGCTCCCAAGGATGAACCAGACTTGTGGAGGTCTGCAATGTTTTTCTGAGGTCTTGGCTGATTTCTTTTGATTTTCCCATGATGTCAAGCAAATAGGCACTGAGTTTGAAGGTAGGCTTTGAAATACATCCAAAGGTACACCTCCAATTGACGCAAATTATGTTAATTAGCCTATCAGAAGCTTCTAAAGCCATGACATCTTTTTCTGGAATTTTCCAAGCTGTTTAAAGGCACAGTCAAGTTAGTGTATGTAAACTTCTGACCCACTGTAATTGTGATACAGTGAATTATAAGTGAAATAATCTGCCTGTAAACAATTGTTGGAAAAATGACTTGTCGTGCACAAAGTAGATGTCCTAACCGACTTGCCAAAACTATAGTTTGTTAATTTGTGGAGTAGTTGAAAAACATATGTGTGTGTGTGTGTGTGTGTGTGTGTGTGTGTTTGTGTGTGTGTGTGTGAATAGATAACTGCATAGAGATGCCATGGGCATGTATCTGGTAAAAAGGAGTTATACGGAATAGTTTGGTTGATAATAAGAGAGAGATCATTCAGGCTTCTTCTCTCTTTATCTTTCTGAATCAGGAATTCAGCAGTGTGTTACAGAATTGAGTTACAGAATTAAAATGTAATGTCCTGCTTAAACGTGTTTTAATGACTCCAACCTATGTAAACTTCCGACTTCAACTGTACATCTTTATTTTTAGTGCGTATTTAAGGATGGGATGTGTTCGTTTTTATTTATTTTTATTCTGAAAAGATATCTGGCAGTGGTCGGAGAAGATATTTTGAGAGCTGGAAGGTTTTGAAATAACTTTATTTTAATTGTATTTTTTTACTCCCCGTTCTCCCCAATTTCGTATTATCCAATTGTTAGTAGTTACTATCTTGTCTCATCGCTACAACTCCCATACGGGCTCGGGAGAGACGACGGTCGAAAGCCATGCGTCCTCCGAAACCCAACCAAGCCGCACTGCTTCTTAACACAGTGCGCATCCAACCCGGGAGCCAGCCGCACCAATGTGTCGGAGGAAACACCGTGCACCTAGCGACCTGGTTAGCGTGCACTGCGCCCGGCACCCCACAGGAGTCGCTAGTGCGCGATGAGACAAGGATGTCCCTACCGGCCAAGCCATCCCTAACCCGGACGACGCTAGGCCAATTGTTGAGCATGTTGAGCAACGATTTGAATAGAAGAAAATAACAACCGACAGAGAAAAGCTGGTGAATAAACTTTCTGGGCTCTGTTCACTGGCATACCGGACACCCCCGCAAGGTGGGGTTGGCCCACGAGCTCTGGGGTCCCATGCGCCTGTCATCTATTTTTGAAATGGAATAAATAATTTTGACAGTAACCCTCCAAAAGTAATTTATAATCCTTTTGAATTTAAACAAGTACTACTCTTGGGCTTCAGGAATGTGACTGAAAAAGTGAAATGTATATATATATATATTAGCTTTATTTAACTAGGCAAGTCAGTTAAGAACAAATTCTTATTTACAATGACGACCTAGGAACAGTGGGTTAACTGCCTTGCTCAGGGTCTGAACAACCGATTTTTACCTTGTCAGCTCGGGGATTCATTCTTGCAACCTTTCAGTTACTAGTCCAACGCTCTAACCACTAGGCTACCTGCCGCCCCATGAGGGGATATCAGTGAACAAATGCCGTGGTCAAGGCTATGATGGCACCAGTGCAATGAGTGGAGCTTTCTCAGGTGTTCAAAAGCAGACTGAGAGCCTAATGCTTCTTAGGTCGTTATTTCTGAGTTTTATTTGAGAAAATGATCTCTCCACAGAAACGACAGTGACGGGGATGGTAAAACCAGCCACATCAACATCAGGGAAACTGTGCAGAAGGGAGTTGTGCTTTAAATACAGCAGTTCTGTAACGTCTTTACTGGGGCCTCTTGTTCTCCTCAATTGCCGACCTCATCACTTTACGGAAAGAGATGAACTGTATAGGAAGCTCTGGGGACAGGTCGTCTGGATACTGGACAGATGATAAATTGGCAGATCCAAACAGATTGTCATTTTTAGCAGACAAGCCGTTTGCGATTTCTTTCATACTGGTGAACCGGCTTTTGAGTTGTGTAGTTGCAATATCAACAGTCCCTTCTCTCTGGTATATCTTGGCATGCATCACTCAAGACTAAGTTTAAATTGTGTGCAGCACAATGGACATACAGTATAATGCACAATGTCTCAGGAAAGACTGTCTGGTTTGACAATACTCGGTATAGAAACTGTGTTATGCCAGTGTTATGTTATGTGTTCAGTGATTATTGAGAAAATAATCTATGCAGGTGTGTTGATTGGGGATCAGCCCTGAGACCGTTTAGTTTAGTGATTGCCTCAGGATGTGTGGCTTCTCTCTGGCTGTCGTCATCTCTAACCTCTCTCTCTCTCTCTCTCTCTCTCTCTCTCTCTCTCTCTCTCTCTCTCTCTCTCTCTCAGTCACACTCTCTACCTTTATTCTTCTCTCTCTGCCCTCTGCTGACTGAGGATTAAAGGAAACATATCTGCTGATCTGAGAGACAGACCTCCCGTTGGGTTGGGCGGGCAGGCAGGCAGGCAGGCAGGCAGGCAGGCAGGCAGGAAGGAACAGGGTACACAAATACCCCAGACTAGACCAGCAGGTCCCCTCCACACCTTGGGATAGCCTGGGAGATTATGCAGCTTTTTTGGAGCACAGTTTCCACAAGCAGGCCAGCATGGTTAATCACTCATTAAGTGATTGAGAGTGAGTGAGTTAGCTAGGGAGTGAGTGAGTGAGTGAGTCAGCTAGGGAGTGAGTAAGTGAGTCAGTGGAAGGGTGCACCTGCACCCCCCCCCCCCCCCCCCCCCCCCCCCCCCCCCCCCCCCCAGGGGTCGGAGGTGGCTCCCTAAGGATGTGTGGTCTCTTGTCTTCCTGTTATTTTTCGCTCTGCTTCTTCTGTGTTACTGGCACAAAGAGATGCTCAGCTCCCCAAGGACTGGAAAGAGCACATAAACCCCAGAGTGTCTTGATATAGATGTACTTTGTTGTTTCCTAGGTGACGTTCCGTACCAGGATCTACCACTGTAACATCAACAGTCAGGGTGTGATCTGTCTGGACATCCTGAAGGACAACTGGAGCCCCGCCCTCACCATCTCCAAGGTGCTGCTGTCCATCTGCTCCCTGCTCACTGACTGCAACCCTGGTGAGTGATACCCCAATCAACCAATCAGACAGAGACTCGAGAGAAGTGTCTCTCACTTTTGTTATCTATTTCACTTGCTTTGGCAATGTAAACCATAAGTTTCCCATGCCAATAAAGCCATTAAATTTAAATTGAGAGAGAGAGAGCACGTGTGAGAGACGACACACGAGAGAGAAAGTACTATCTCATCCTGGAATTTACAAGGTCTGAGGTAATCTGCCTTTAACCTAAAGAGCAGGAACCAAGACTTCATCAAAGAAATTGGAAATACAGACACTGGTTGCCCTCCCAAACAGGGAAGAGACTCAGTAGGTATGCTAATCTGGTATAGAGCAGACCTAACCCATTCTATTAAATTCGTCAAAACAGGAACATTTTATATCTGGCGAGAAATTTATAAGGAAATTATCTCATCAGAGAAAAATGTCCTCATGTGTGCTACCTATATACCCCCAATAGAATCTCCATACTTTAACAATGACAGCTTCTCCATCCTAGAGGGGGAGATCAACAATTTCCAGGCCCAGGGACATGTACTAGTCTGTGGTGACCTAAATGCCTGAACCTGACACTCACCACACAGGGGGACAAACACCTACCTGGAGGTGACAGTATGCCCTCCCAAATATGCCCCCCTAGACACAACGATGACAAAACAACCAACAAAAATGGGTCACAACTCCTGCAGCTTTGTCGGATGCTGGGTCTGTACATAGCCAATGGTTGGCTTCAAGAGAACTCTTATGGTAGATACACCTACAGCTCATCCCTTGGCTGTAGTACTGTAGACTACTTTATCACTGACCTCAACCCAGAGTCTCTCAGAGCGTTCAGTCAGCCCACTGACACCACATCAGATCACCATAAAATCACAGTCTACCTGAACAGACCAATACTCAATCATGAAGTATCAAAGCCAAAGGAGCTGCACAATATTAAGAAATGCTATAGATGGGAGGAAAGTGTGTAGAAACCTACCAAAAAACAATTAGGCAACAACAAATTCAATCCCTTTTAGACAAATTCCTGGACAAAACATTCCACTGTAATAGTGAAGGTGTAAACTTGGCAGTAGAAAGCCTAAACAGTATACTTGACCTTTTCAGATTCCCTATCAAATCTTAGAATCAGCTATTAAAAACTACCAGAACACACTGGATTCTCCAATTACATTGAATGAACTACAGGACAAAATACAAACCCTCCAATCCAAAAAGGTGGTGTTGATGATATCCTACATGAAATTATAAAATATACAGACAACAAATTCCAATTGGCTATACTTAAACTCTTTTCACATCATCTTTAGCTCTGGCATCTTCCCCAATATTTGGAACCAAGGACTGATAACCCTAATCCACAAAAGTGGAGACAAATTTGACCCCAATAACTACTGTGGGAAATGCTTCAACAGCAACCTTGGGAAAATCCTCTGCATTATCATTAACAGCAGACTTGTACATTTCCTCAATGAAAACGATGTACTGAGCAAATGTCAAATTGGCTTTTTACCAAGTTACCGTACGACAGACCAACTATTCACACTGCACACCCTAATTGACAAACAAAACAAAGGCAATAGTTTTCTCATGCTTTGTTGACTTCAAAAAAGCGTTTCACTCAATTTGGCTTTAGGATCTGCTATACAATTTGATGGAATGTGGTGTTGGGGGAAAAGCATACGACATTATAAAATACATGTACACAAACAAGTGTGCAGTTAAAATGGCCAAAAAACAAACACATTTCTTTCCACAAGGCCGTGGGGTGAGACAGGAATGCAGCTTAAGCCCCACCCTCTTCAACATGTATATCAACGAATTGGCGAGGGCACTAAAACAGTCTGCAGCACCCGGCCTCACCCTACTAGAATCTGAAGTCAAATGTCTACTGTTTGCTGATGATCTGGTGCTTCTGTCTCCAACCAAGCAGGGCCTACAGCAGCACCTAGATATTCTGCACAGATACTGTCAAACCTGGGCCCTGACAGTAAATCTCAGTAAGACAAGAATAATGGTGTTCCAAAAAAGGTGAACAATCTGAGAGACAATGGAAGAAGGGCCAACTATGCCATCGAAGGGAACATAAACTTTGACATACCAATTAGGATCTGGCCCAAAAAAATACTTAAATCAGTTTTAGAACCTATTGCCCTTTATGGTTGTGAGGTCTGGGGTCCGCTCACCAACCAAGAATTCACAAAATGGGGGAAAAACACCAAATTGAGTAATAAAAAGTGACACAATAAAATAACAATAACGAGGCTATACACAGGGGGTTCTCATCAGTCTGGTCATTACTTCCCCTCCTCCCCCCTCGGGGGGCCCTCTCCCTCCCTCCCAGACCCCTTCCCACATTGCATAGTGGGTTTGGAGCTGTCGCTGTGGGCTCCAAGTCTAAATAGCCTCCCATCCACTCCCCCACAACTCCCCCTCCTCCCCTCCCCTTAAGGTGTCCTTATTCATGCAGTAGTAGGGGTCTAGAGGATCAATGGAATATTATGGGATATAGCAAATTCAAGGAGGAGGGGGCAGAATGACACTTAATGAACCCTCACAAGCACAATTGTATAATTCCTGGCTGTCTGGGTTGGGGTGCCACAAGGAGACCTTGCACAGTGCTCTGTAGCTCTAGTGTTTTCACCCTTTACCTCAGCCTAGCTGCGCTGGGGCCCTGATCCCACTGCTGCTCACCCAACCAGCACCTGGAGCTCAGCAGCGGGGCTGCCATTTGAATGATTTTGAATTTTGCACCCATAGAAGTAGAATGAATGGAAAGGGCATCTTCATTCAAGTAAATTATGGTATAATGGGTGGAATGGCAGCCATTCGGAGTGTACCCATACCAGGAAGTAAAAGTAGGAAGTGTACCCTTCAATCTGTGCTGTGATTTGTTGAGTCAACTCAACTGACATTACAAAAAATACATTCCATTGCATGAGCCACGTCAGTTAGAATCAGTTGATAGAACATTCCAAAAGACCATGGAAATGATTGCATCACAATACCAGGCAGGCATTGCGAGTGTACCTGTGAGTTTACCAGTCAGATTGCCAGGGTTAGAGCTTCCACGGCCATTATATTCATTCTATTTCTATGGTTGCACATCCCTGAATACACCCCTGGTCAGAGTGTGTCCCTGTGATGTGCTGTAAAAGCAATATGTCTCTGTCATTTTGCTTCACCCACCTTTCCTGTAGTACTAGTCAAGCCTGCTGTGAACACTTGATTCACATGATGTCTGTAAAAGTGTCTGCTATTTTGTATGTCATATAATTATAGAGTGTCCTACTTGAGATGAACGGGGCTTCACGACATGGAAAATGATTCATGGGTTTTTCCATTTAAGATGTTAAAGGTATTAAGGTAGTCTGTAAAAATCACAGTTAATGGAAGCAAATCGTTTATCTGAATAGTTGGGGTGACAGTTTGACTGTAAACAAACAACCAATGCATGTGATGGGACGTGATTTAATGGTGGTTAAAATAATGTCATCCATGTTGTTCTCCCTCCTCACAGCTGACCCTCTGGTAGGAAGCATCGCCACCCAGTACACAACCAACAGACCAGAGCACGACAGGATAGCCAAACAGTGGACCAAGAGATACGCCACATAGTCTGACAGCAAGGACCTCCACTGTCCCCCTCCCAGACCCATCGCCACCACCCAAAATCTGTGGAGCACACCGACCCCTCACCCCTCCGCCCCTAGCCTGGCCCCAGATCTGGTTGTGTTGTATAGCCAACTCCTATAGTCATCGCATGCCAAACAATGAATTATTGGTGTGTTTGGTATGACAATGAGGAATTACATTGACATTTAAGTAATTTAGCAGACGCTCTTATCCAGAGCGACTTACAGTTAGACCAATAGTATTTGGCTATACAGCACAAACAGATTTGGGACCAAGCTACTTGCCCCCCACTCTGAGCCCCAAATCTGTGGAAG
Source organism: Oncorhynchus mykiss (assembly GCF_013265735.2). NCBI lineage: Eukaryota > Metazoa > Chordata > Actinopteri > Salmoniformes > Salmonidae > Oncorhynchus > Oncorhynchus mykiss. The sequence goes on from NC_048582.1 coordinate 49,267,256, forward strand.
CACACCCACCTGACCTGATTCCCCCCCCTCCCTTCCTCATCACAGATGGCACCTTCATTGGGGAGTACGGGCTCATAGTAATGGCTGGAACTGAGTGAATGGTATCAAACACATGGCACACCCAACCCTCCTCTGACAACATGAACTGTTATTTGTCCCATGCAGACACTTGATCACTTCTTTTTTTTATACAAAGAGTATATTGGGAATTTCTTTCCAATACACCGAATGTTGATATGGTCATGAAAGCTTTAATACTGTTATTCTTGTTGTTGTTCGTATTATTACATCGTTTATTGTTTTTTTTATATGCATTATCATGAGTTGTTTTAATACTAGACCCTTTATGTGATTGATGAAAAATGTATTCTATTCTAGAGCATTCTAGTCCATGCATTCTAGAGCTCATGCATTAAAGACTCCATGCATTCTAGAGCCCATGCATTCTAGAGCCCATGCATTCTAGAGCCCATGCATTAGACTCCATGCATTCTAGAGACCATGCATTAAAGACTCCATGCATTCTAGAGCCCATGCATTCTAGAGCCCATGCATTAAAGACTCCATGCATTCTAGAGCCCATGCATTCTAGAGCCCATGCATTAAAGACTCCATGCATTCTAGAGCCCATGCATTAAAGACTCCATGCATTCTAGAGCCCATGCATTAAAGACTCCATGCATTCTAGAGCCCATGCATTAAAGACTCCATGCATTAAAGACTCCATGCATTATAGAGCCCATGCATTCTAGAGCCTATGCATTAAAGACTCCATGCATTCTAGAGCCCATGCATTCTAGAGCCCATGTATTAAAGACTCCATGCATTCTAGAGCCCATGCATTAAAGACTCCATGCATTCTAGAGCCCATGCATTCTAGAGCCCATGCATTAAAGACTCCATGCATTCTAGAGCCCATGCATTCTATTAAGTGTTGTTGTTTAAGAGGCCAGTTTCAATTTAAGCCTGTCTGAATTAGTGTCTACAAATGCAGAGTGGACTTTATTCTATGATTAATCATTTGATGTTATTTTTCTGCCCCAAGAAGTTATTGACATGACAGTAAGGCTGTCTGGATCTGTGTGTAGCTGGTCTTGCTGCTCACCTCCTGTGGTGCTAGCCAGCTGGCAGTTGTTTGCTGTACATTTGCCTTGTGAGAATACATACTTATTGAATACTCAATTAAACACTGGTTGTAATGTTAATTCTAGCTTGGCTAATCTGTTGCTAATGTGCTCACTGGGGGTCCTCTTCACTGGGTTAACCGTGTTGGATTTCAATGCACAATCGATAATATTTATTTACTGCTGATAATATTTACTGCTCAATGGTCATTCAAATATGAATATTATTAAATGCACTAAAGAGGAACACTGGGTACATATTGAAGATACGCATGCTCCTCCCCATAATATTTTTACATCTTTATTTTCAAAGGATAAAGATAAGAACATCATAACAATATGGAAGAAAATGAAACATATTCTACAAGAACCAATATCACTCCCTAAAAAACACAACGCTATGGAACAATCCTTGGATAGCTTTTCAGAATGTACCGATTTTAAATGGATCCACATGAAAAACTAAAGGCATAGAAACAGTAAATGAATTGGTAATCAGAAAATACATTTACAGTATTTCCTTGAAATTTAAAAGCAATTTTGGACTGACCAATGTAAACATGTTCAAATACGTGCACCTTCATTTCTATTTGAAATCTGTTGGGTTTCACAGCAATCTTGAGGGGATCCTATTTGAGCCAGAAAAGGATGATCATATGATTGGTAAGATATTCAAAACCTTGCAGAAAGCCTATCCAACTGACACTTAGAAAAAAATGTCAACGATTGGAACCAAGACTTGCGTAATAAATTCTATACAAGGGACAAAATTCACAGATTAAATGTAAAACTAACAATGACTCAATAATCCATGCCTTCTGGGAACGCTATAAAGTCCAAAAGTTATGGACACAGAAGGTTGGCTGTTAGAAGTATTACAATGCAAATATACTTTTAGTCCGTCTGTCTGCATATTTCAAGATATGGCATATGGGGGTGCAGTGAGACGGTTCTGCCGAGTTCTGCAGAGTTGTTCGAGGAAGGAGAGAGGAAGACTCCACACCACTCTCTCACTTCAGTATCATACCTAGTTATATTCTGATGTTCTCTGTGTGTGTTTTCTATACCTGTTCGCTCCTCACCCTGTAAGCTTTACAGGCACCCCCACCCCTTGGCTGCAAACCTATTAATTTAGTGTACCCTGCGCGCACAACCCATGTGGAATTCTGGGTCTCTGGCAACGTCTGCAGTGAAGAACGCAGAGTTCATCTCAGTCTATGATGCCCTTACCTTTACCTTTACTTTTTGGCCCTGACAGAGATGTGGATCACCCCAGAGAACACGGCTACTCCAGATGCTCTTTCTTCATCTGACTATGTTTTCTCTCTGGTCATCACAGTGGTGGCACATGTCTACTTATTTCTCCTAACTGGAGATTTTCTCTTTTCTCCCTCTATCACCTGTCCATCTCCTCACCAGGTGCCCTTGGAGAATTCCTCAATGAGCTTCACACCTTGATAAGTTAATTTCCTGACGATGGCTCACCGCTCTTCGTAATTTCCAACTTTGATTAATTTATTTCCAACTCTCTCTTTCCCCTCCTTGCCTATTTTCACCTCACCCTTTCCCAGTCCCCTCCAACTCACAGGGCAGGCAGTACGCTTGACCTCACCCTTTCCCAGTCCCCTCCAACTCACAGGGCAGGCAGTACGCTTGACCTCACCCTTTCCCGATCCCCTCCAACTCAGAAGGCAGGCAGTACTCTTGACCTCATCTTTACTAGAGGCTGCTCGCCTACTAATCTCACTGCAAACCCCTTCCAGGTCTCTGATCACTTTTGTTTCCTTTTCTGTCTCCCTTTCCTCCAACTCTAACCACCCAGCCCCTACGCTGATGGTCATGCGCCATCGCAATCTTCACTCTCTCTCTCCCACTAGTCTCTCCTCTTCTATCCTATCTTCTCTCCCTTCCGCTAAATCCTTCTCCATTCTGTCTCCTCTTCGACCCTACTCCCCTCCCTTTCCGCATCCTATGACTCGCAATGTCTCCTTTCTTCCCAGCCCGCTCGGCCCTCCCCACCTGCTCCGTGACTGAGTGACTCATTGCGAGTTTACAGAACAGGGCAGCTGAGCAAAAATGGCGGGAAAATTAAACTTCCGGAAGACCTATCATCCTTTCATTCCCTCCTCTCTACCTTCTCTTCCTCTGTATCCCCTGCTAAAGCCACTTTCTATCATTCTAAATTTCAAGATGCTACCTCTAACCTTAGGAAAATCTTTTCCACCTTCTCCTCCCTCCTTAATCCTCCCCCCCTCCCTTTCTGTGATGACTTTGTCAATCACTTTGAAAAGAAGGTTGACGACATCCGCTCCTCATTCACTCAGCTTATTGTATCCTCTGTTCCCACTCACACAGAACTACCCTACGCCTTGACCTCTTTCTCCCCTCCAGATGAAATACTGCGACTAGTGAGGTCTGGCCACCCGACAACCTGCCCGCTTGACCCCTTCCCCTCCTCCAGACTCTGGAGACCTTCTCCCATTCCTCACTTCCCTCATCAATTCATCCCTGACCACTGACTACGTCCCCTCCAAAATGGCTGAGTCGCTCCCCTCCTCAAGAAACCAACACTCGACTCATCTGACGTCAAAAACTATAGACCTGTATCCCTTCTTTCTTTTATTTACAAAACACTTGAGCTTGCTGTCTCTGATCAACTTTCTCGTTATCTCTCTCAGAACAATCTTCTTGACTCTAATCAGTCAGGCTTCAAGACGGGTCAGTCAACTGAGACTGCTCTTCTCTGTGTCTCTCCGCACTGCCAAAGCTGACTCTCTCTCCTCTGTTCTCATCCTCCTAGATCTATCCACTGCCTTCAACACAGTAAACTATCCAATCCTCCTCTCCACCTTCTCAGGGCTGGGTGTCTCAGGCTCTATCAGATCCTCATCTCCACCTTCTCACGGCTGGGTGTCTCAGGCTTTGCATTCTCTTGGATTGTATCCTACCTGGCAGGTCACTCCTACCAGGTGACATGGAGAGGATCTGTACACCATGTACTTTCACTACTGGTGTCCCCCAGGGCTCGGTTCTTGGCCCTCTTCTCTCTATACACCAAGCCACTCGGCTCCGTCATATACTCACATGGTTTCTCCTATCATTGCTATGCGGATGACACAACTACATTTCTCCTTCCCCCCTTCTGACACCTAGGTGGCGACACGCATCTCTGCCTGCCTGGCAGATATCTCAGCTTGGATGTCGGCCCACCACCTCAAGCTCAACAAGACAGCTGCTCATCCTCCCAGGAAAGGCCTGCCCACTCAAAGACCTCTCCATCACGGTTGACAACTCCACAGTGTCGCCCTCCCAGAGTGCAAAGAACCTTGGTGTGACCCTGGACAACAGCCTGTCATTCTCTGCAAACATCAAAGCAGTGACTCGCTCCTGCAGGTTTATGCTCTACAACATACATAGAGTACAAACCTACCTCACACAGGAAGAGATGCAGGTCCTAATCCAGGCACTTGACATCTCTTGTCTGGACAACAACAATTCGCTGTTGGCTGGGCTCCCAGCTTGTGCCATCAAACCCTTGCAATTTATCCAGAACACTACAGCAAGCCTGGTTTTCAACCTTGGTACCACAATGGTGGAACCAGCTCCCCTTGAAGCTAGGACAGCAGAGTCCCAGCCCATCTTCCGAAAGCACTTGAAATCCAATATCTCTCCAAAGAGTATCTTTAAATAAACCCCCTCAACAAACAAAAAAACCTGAACCAACACTTGACCCCCCCGTCCCAACCTGTCCCTTCTAGCTCTGACTCTGCTGATAGCTACTTTGAGGGAAAGTGTACTTATTATGCCTGTGATATGTTGTTGTCCCACCTAGCTATCTTAAGATGAACACTCTGGATAAGAGCATCTGCTAAATGACTAAAATGTAAATGTATACCCAATGGGTTGGACGATACTTTTCTCGTCAATCATTTAGAAAAAATGTACGTGTAAAAACTGTAAATCAACCAATCCTCCATCGTTAACACAATGGAAAGGTCAAATGCTTTATCTAAATGTTGAAAGTGCGTGGGGGGTGGAGAGAACAAAAAGTGTGCAGTTTGAGGCCATGTGGTGGAGAGTGATGCGGGCGTTGGAGATAGGGGTGAGAGCAGGTGAGTCTGGGCAGGGGTGATGGTGTGAATGTTTGTGTATGTCTGTATGTGTATGTTTTTGTATTGTAAAACATTTCATAAAATATAATACACCCATTTTAGACGGTTTATTATTTTCTCATGACACGTTTTAAAGCTCCATTTTCTAGAACTTTTCCTTTTTATGATCAGTGATGCAAGTTAAAGCTACTTACTGTATGTTCACGTAAAGAACTCTCATCTTGTCCCCTGTCTATTCACAGTGACAGTTCCAGAGATTCCATTCTGTAATTCTACAGTTCTGAGTTCCGGCCATTAGAACTACCACAGTTTAGTTCCTAATATTCCAGTATCAAAATGTAGGACACCCCCTGCAATGGAACAGAACATAGACAGTATGTTGAGCCTCAACATCTGGATGCATGCCTTCACTCCTAATGTGTGTCAGGCTGTCATGAAAGGAACATTCCAAATTAAATGTTTGGTTTTGAGCTTTGTGGAGTCTTGTTTTGTGAAAATGATTCATTAGTTAAGAGTTCATTATTAATTAGGCAGCAATGCTGCTTCTTATTGCAAATTACGTCAATGGCCTCAGTCATTGTAGGCCTATTCCAACATAAACCAGCACCACATCTTCCCTCTGGCACATGGATTGCTCAGCCCTCTCTAGAGAGACTGAGCATTAGTGGTGAGAAGAGAACTGATCCAGGATGAATTAGTAGAATCATTGCCTTTTCAAAGCCAGAGTTGAGAGGAGTGGAGTCAGGCCTTACAATTCTGTATTGTGCAGCCATAAATTATTTGGTGTAGGTTGGACCCTGATTCCTATCAGGCAAAGAGGAGAGACACCAGCGGAGGGATGGAATTGTTGTTGCCAGGCAGGGAATGGAAGGGGGGACCTCACCTCTCCATTTCTACTTCACAGTGGGGCAGGGGGAAACTGTAGATAAAGACTTAACGAGTCTCTAGTCTACAAAATGACTAAACTATTGAAAATGGAGTGGTCAATTAAGCAATAAGGCCCGAGGAGGTGTGGTATATGGCCAATATACCACTGCTAAGGGCTATTCTTATGCACGACGCAACATGAGTAGAGCCATGGTATATTGGCCATATATCACAAACCCCAGAGGTGCCTTATTGCTATTATAAACTGTTTTTCCCCACCTTTATTTAACCAGGAGGCTAGTTGAGAACAAGTTCGCATTTACAACTGCGACCTGGCCAAGATGAAGCAAAGCAGTTCGACACAAACAATAACACAGAGTTACACATGGAATAAACAAACATACAGTCAATAATACAATAGAAAAAAGTCTATATACAGTGTGTGCAAATGAGGTAGGATAAGGGAGGTAAGGCAATAAATAGGCCATAGTGGAGAAATAATTACAATAAAGCAATTAAACACTGAAGTGATAGATGTGCAGAAGATGAGCGTGCAAGTAGAGATACTGGGGTGCAAAGAAGCAAAATAAATCAAATAACAGTATGAGGATGAGGTAGTTAGGTGGGCTATTTACAGATGGGCTATGTTCAGGCGCAGTGATCTGTGAGCTGCTGTAACAGTTGATGCTTAAAGCTAGTGAGGGAGATATAAGTCTCCAGCTTCAGTGATTTTTGCAGTTCATTCCAGTCATTGGTAGCAGAGAACTGGAAGGAAAGGCGGCTGAAGGAGGAATTGGCATTGGGGGTGACCAGTGAAATATACCTGCTGGAGCTCGTGCTACGGGTGGGTGCTGTTATGGTGACCAGTGAGCTGAGATTTACCTAGCAAAGACTTGTAGATGACCTGGAGCCAGTGGGTTTCGCGGCGAATATGAAGCGAGGGCCAGCCAACGAGAGCATACAGGTCGCAGTGGTAGGTAGTATATGGAGCTTTGGTGACAAAACAGATGGCACTGTGATAGACTGCATCCAATTTGCTGAGTAGAGTGTTGGAGGCTATTTTGTAAATGACATCACCGAAGGAAGTCAAGGATCGGTAGGATGGTCAGTTTTACGAGGGTATGTTTGGCAGTATGAGTGTGGCATTGAAGCTCGTCTGGAGGTTAGTTAACACAGTGTCCAAAGAAGGGCCAGAAGAATACAGAATGGTGTCGTCTGCGTAGAGGTGGATCAGAGAGTCACCAGCAGCAAGAGAGACATCATTGATGTATACAGAGAAAAGAACCCTGTGGCACCCCCATAGAGACTGCCAGAGGTCCGGACAACAGGCCCTCTGATTTGACACACTGAAGTAGTTGGTGAACCAGGCAAGCGAAGCAGTCATTTAAGAAACCAAGGCTGTTGAGTCTGCCGATAAGAATGTGGTGATTGACAGAGTCGAAAGCTTTGGCCAGGTCAATGAATACAGCTGCACAATATTGTCACTTATTGATGGCGGTTATGATATCGTTTAGGACCTTGCGCGTGGCTGAGGTGCATCCATGACCAGCTCGGAAACCAGATTGCATAGCGGAGAAGGTACAGTGGGATTCGAAATGGTCAGTGATCTGTTTGTTAACTTGGCTTTCGAAGACCTTAGAAAGGCAGGGTAGGATAGATATAGGTCTGTAGCAGTTTGGGTCTAGAGTGTCTCCCCCTTTGAAGAGGGGGATGACCGCGGCAGCTTTCCAGTCTTTGGGGATCTCAGACAATAGGAAAGAGAGGTTGAACAGGCTAGTAATAGGGCTTGCAACAATTTCGGTGGATAATTTTAGAAAGAGAGGGTCCAGATTATCTAGCCCGGCTGATATGATTTGCAGCTCTTTCAGAACATCAGTTATCTGGATTTGGGTGAAGGAGAAATGGCAGATGCTTGGGCAAGTTGCTGTGGGGGTTGCAGGGCTGTGGACCGGGGTAGGGGTAGCCAGGTGGAAAGCATAGCCAGCCGTAGAAAAAGGCTTGCTCTTTTTCTCCATGGACTTTACAGTGTCCCAGAACTTTTTGGAGTTTGTGCTTCAGGATGCAAATTTCTGTTTGACAAAGCTAGCCTTTGCTTTCCTAACTGCCTGTGTGTATTGGTTCCGAACTTCCTTGAAAAGTTGCATATCGCGGGGGCTAGTCGATGCTAATTCAGTACGCTACAGGATGTTTTTGTGCTGGTCAAGGGCAATCAGGTCTGGAGTGAACCACGGTCTATATCTGTTCCTGGTTCTACATTTCTTCAATGGGTCATGCTTATTTAAGATGGTGAGGAAAGCACTTTTAAAGAATAACCAGGCATCCTCTACTGACGGAATGAGATCAATATCATTCCAGGACACCCGGGCCAGGTCGATTATAAAGGCCTGCTCGCTGAAGTGTTTTAGGGAGCGTTTGACTATGATGAGGGGTGATCGCTGAAATCCTGGTTGAAGACAGCAGAGGTGTATTTAGAGGGCAGGTTGGTTAGGATGATATCTATGAGGGTACCCGTGTTTACAGATTTGGGGTTGTAACTGGTAGGTTCATTGATAATTTGTGTGAGATTGAGGGCATCAAGCTTAGATTGTAGGAAGGACGGGGTGTTAAGCATGTCCCAGTTTAGGTCACGTAACAGCACGAGCTCTGAAGATAGATGGGGGGCAATCAATTCACATATGGTGCCCAGTGCACAGCTGGGGGCAGAAGGTGGTCTATAGCAAGCAGCAGCAGTGAGAGACTTGTTTCTGGAAAGGTGGATTTTTAAAAGTAGAAGCTTAAATTGTTTGGGCACAGACCTGGATAGTAAGACAGAACTCTGCAGGCTAGCTCTGCGGTAGATTGAAACTCCGCCCCCTTTGGCAGTTCTATCTTGTCGGAAAATGTTATAGTTAGGGATGGACATTTCATGGTTTTTGGAATCAGACATGGCTAGGACATCCGGGTTGGCAGAGTGTGCTAAGGCAGTGAATAAAACAAACTTAGGGAGGAGGCTTCAAATGTTAACATGCATGAAACCAAGGCTTTTAAGGTTACAGAAGTCAATAAATGAAAGTGCCTGGTTACCAATGTAATTAGAGCCCATGATATACGGTCTGATATACCATGGCTGTCAGCCAATCAGCATTCAGGTCTCGAACCACCCAATTTATAATATAATCCATATCTAACATCTCAACCTTTTCTGAGGGACTGGCTGCCGGTATGATGTGTTATTCCTAATTTGAGGTCAGTAAATCCCACAGGTTGGTGGTGCTGGTCAATGGTTTAAGGGTAGACTCAATCAGACCATCTGACTGGAGAGGTTGACTGTTAGCCTTGTGGCCTACTGCACTCAAATGAACCCTTTAAGACCAATATTGGTCATGTGTAGACATTCAAAATGTAGTTAAGCGGACTTTGTATGGACCATCAATAAATCAAATGTATTTATAAAGCCCTTCTTACATCAGCTGATGTCACAAAGTGCTATACAGAAACCCAGCCTAAAACCCCAAACAGCAAGCAATGCAGGTGTCGGCTCACGGGGGCTAGGAAGAACTCCCTAGAAAGGACAATCTCCTGTGGTCTGCCATCATCACATTGAAGAAGCCATCCCATGTGGTGAAGCCACTCCACCAGGTGAGTTCTGACTGTCCAAAACAGTAGCCTACATGTACCTGTAACTTAGCGTCTTCGCTCGGTTATCCATTAGCCTACATGGCCCATTGCTACCTGCAATAAGAGGATGGGAGACAATTTGGAAGGAATGCTTTGGCATGCAGGAAACTTAATGTAACCTAATATGACCATCATAAAGAAGAGATAAGAACATATCATCTCTCTCTGTCACCCTCTGCTGATTATTGGGAGTGTCTGGTAACTTAACTTTTTAATTATGTATTGATGAGCACATTACATTATATCAGAGGAGGCTGGTCGGAGGAGCTATAGGGTGACAGGCTCATTGTAATGGCTGGAACGGAATAAATGGAACGGTATCAAAAGCATCAAAGATATGGAAATCACGTTTGACTCTGTTCCATTCCAGCCATTACAATGATCCCGTCCTATAGCTCCTCCCACTAGCCTCCACTGCATTTTATATATATATATATATATATATATATATATATATATATATATATATATATACACACATACACATGCATGCATACATACATACATACATACACACACACACACACACACACACAGTGGGGCAAATAAGGATTTAGTCAGCCACCAATTGTTCAAGTTCTCCCACTTAAAAAGATGAGAGAGGCCTCTAATTTTCATCATAGGTACACTTCAACTATGACAGCCAAAATAAGAAAAATAAATCCAGAAAAATCACATTTTAGGATTTATAATGAATTTATTTGCAAATTAGAAATCAACTGTGGGAGCAATTATTAGGAAATGGAAGACATACAAGACCACTAATAATCTCCCTCGATCTGGGGCTCAACGCAAAATCTCACCGCGTGGGGTCAAAATGATCACAAGAACGGTGAGCAAAAATCCCAGAATCACGCGGGGGAACCTAGTGAATGACCTGCAGAGAGCTGGGACCAAAGTAACAAAGCCTACCATCAGTAACACACTACGCCGCCAGGGACTCAAATCCTGCAGTGCCAGACGTGTCCCCCTGCTTAAACCAGTACATGTCCAGGCCCGTCTGAAGTTTGCTAGAGAGCATTTGGATGATCCAGAAGGAATTGGGAGAATGTCATATGGTCAGATGAAACCAAAATAGTACTTTTTGGTAAAAACTCAACTCGTCGTGTTTGGAGGACAAAGAATGCTGAGTTGCATCCAAAGAACACCATACCTACTGTGAAGCATGGGGGTGGAAACATCATGCTTTGGGGCTGTTTTTCTGCAAAGGGACCAGGACGACTGATCCGTGTAAAGGAAAGAATGAATGGGGCCATGTATCGTGAGATTTTGAGTGAAAACCTCCTTCCATCAGCAAGGGCATTGAAGATGAAACCTGGCTGGGTCTTTCAGCATGACAATGATCCCAAACACACCGCTCAGGCAACGAAGGAGTGGCCTCGTAAGAAGCATTTCAAGGTCCTGGAGTGGCCTAGCCAGTCTCCAGATCTCAACCCCATAGAAAGTCTTTGGAGGGAGTTGAAAGTCTGTGTTGCCCAGCAACAGCCCCAAAACATCACTGCTCTATAGGAGATCTGCATGGAGGAATGGGCCAAAATACCAGCAACAGTGTGTGAAAACCTTGTGAAGACTTACAGAAAACGATTGACCTCTGTCATTGCCAACAAAGGGTATTTAACAAAGTATTAAGAAACCTTTGTTATTTACCAAATACTTATTTTCCACCATAATTGCAAATAAATTCATTAAAAATCCTACAATGTGATTTTCTGGATTTTTTTTCTCATTTTGTCTGTCATAGTTGAAGTGTATCTATGATAAATTACAGGCCTCTCATCTTTTTAAGTGGGAGAACTTGCACAATTGGTGGCTGACTAAATACTTTTTTGCCCCACTGTATATATATATATGACACAACATGTAATGTGTTGGTCCCATGTTTCATGAGCTGAAATAAAAGATTCAAAACATTTTCCAGAAGCACTAAAAGCTTTCCTTTTAAATTCTGTGCACAAATTTGTTAACATCCCTGTTAGTGAGCATTTCTCCTTTGCAAAGATAATCCATCCTCCTGATGGGTGTGTTAAATCAAGAATCTGATTAAAGAGCATGATCATTACACAGGTTCACCTTGTGCTGGGGACAATAAAAGGCCACTCTAAAACGTGCAGATTTGTCACAACACAATGCCACATTTGTTGTGTGTCTTAAGTTTTGAGGGTGTGTGCAATTGGCATGCTGACTGCAGGAATGTCCACCAGAGCTGTTGCAAGATAATTTAATGTTCTTGTCTCTACCATAAGCTGCCTCCAGTGTCATTTTAGAGAAATTGGCAGTACATCCAACCGGCCTCTCAGCCGCAGACAGCCCAGGACCTCCACATCCGGCTTCTTCACCTGCAGGATCATCTGAGACCAGCCACCCAAGCAGCTGATGAAACTATTGGTTTGCACAACCAAATAATTTCTTCCCAAACTGTCAGAAACCATCTCAGGGAAGCTTATCTGCGTACTCGTCATAACTGACTTCAGAGGGCAAACGCTCACCTTCGATGACCACTGGCATGCTGGAAAAGTGTGTTTCACGGGGGAATCACAGTTCCAACTGTACCTGGTATACGGCAGATAGCTTGTATGGTGTCGTGTGGGTGAGCGGTTTGCTGATGTCAATGTTGTGAACAGAGTGCCTCATGGTTGCGGTAGGGTTATGGTATGGACAAAAACACAATTGCATTTTATCGATGGCAATGTGAATGCACAGAGATTCCGTGACGAGATCCTGAGGCCCATTGACGTGCCCTTCATCCGCCGCCATCACCTCATGATTCAGCATGATAATGCACAGCCCCATGTCGCAAGGATCTGTACACTATTCCTGGATGCTGAAAATGCCCCAGTTCTTCCATAGGCTGCATACTCACCAGACATGTCACCCATTGAGCATGTTTGAGATGCTCTGGATCTACGTGTATGACAGTTCCCGCCAACATCCAGCAACTTTGCACAGCCACTGAAGAGGAGTGGGACAATATTCCACAGACTACAATTAACAGCCTGATCAACTCTATGTGAAGGGGATGTCGTGCTGCATGAGGCAAATGGTTGTCACACCAGATAATGCCTGCTTTTCTGATCCATGCCCCTACCTTTTTTTAAGGTATCTGTGACCAACAGATGCATATCTGTATTCTCAGTCATGTGAAATCAATAGATTAGAGACTAAAATATTTATTTCAATTGACTGTTTTCCTTATATGAACTGTAACTCAATATTTTAAATTGTTGCTTTTATATTTTCGTTCAGTGTATATAGGCTTATGTCCACAATAGTCTGTTAGAATCAGCGCACACCTGTCTGTTGACTGTCTCTTTTCTGAATGTTAGAGCAGTGCTCAGCTAGCTCTCAATTTGACGTTGTCATCGGGTGTACTCAACCGAGAGGGAATCCATTGCCCTGGATAACTGTAGCTACGTCTGCTGCTGTACCCACACTTCCGCTCTGCAAGAGGCACGCGTCCAGGCATTCACCGACACAAAGAAAGGTGGGCCTATCTAACAATGAATGCTTTTAAAATATCGTGAAATATGTATCCATATTGTATTGTTTGGCGCGTCTGGGGGTCGACATTTGGATCTCGTCGGTGGATAGGATCTATCCGTCGGGGGAAATTGAAGAAAATGGTCTGTCCTAAAGACTGGACTGAGATCAGCTTTTGCTGCCTGTCGAGGGATAAAGATGCCAATATTCGGTCGAATTGTAAAACACATTGGCTTCGGTCTACAGATTCAACTAGTTTAGCATAAATATTCGGCAAATTCTCTTATGGGCATCTGATTTCAAAGTGAAAGTTTCAAGTCAACTGAGTACTCACTCAGTGGGAATGAGAAAAGTTCCCCAAACGAATGCGACATTGTCCAATCCATTTTAGGCTACATTGGGCTATTTAATCAATTGAGGGAATAAGGCAATAGGCAACCCCCCTCATCGTTCTTATTTGGCTGTAATGAATAAGAGCTGTGTGCTCCTTTGTTGTAGCACAACCCAGCTAAAATAACGCTTCAGTGCAAACATTAGCATAAGGTCACTAGGTTAATCTCTTAGAGCCTTTTGAAAGACTGGGGATAATTATTTTACTATAAGCAGGATAAGTTCATATTGAATTGAGTATGTAAACCTCTGAACCCATCGTTGCTTGGAGCCAGTTACGCTAAAGGTCGCATTGTTGCCGCTGGTTATTGATAGCATACATCGAATATTGGCAGTGCTGCTGAACTGGGGGGTATAGATCTTAGGTGTTTGTTTTTCTGTAGCCTGAATGTTGCTTTTTATTTGTCTGTACAGGTCGTTATGTCGGATGAGGATTCGCGTGCCAGCGTTAGTTCTTCTTCCTCAATTTATCAGCAGTTAAAAATAAACGCGCCTAAGAAACGAGCAGAAAGCAAAGCCATCATGAGCAAGACCTCCAAACTCCTCTCCACCAGCGCCAAAAGGTAAGGACTAGGCTCATTGTTGCTGTCAAATACATACAATGTTTCATTGAGTTGATATTTTGTAATATAGTAGCTCACGCGCAGCCACTCTTGATATAATGTATCGTCTTATAATTTCCTGGCGCGTGTCACTGTGTTTGATTTGTAGTGGACAACTTTCTGAATTGGTTGCGTATATATAAACATTTTTCGACCGTTTTAATATGTTCTCAACCATCTTCAGTTCACGGTTGTCAAACGTTTTAAAAATTGTCATCCATTGAATCATAGGCTAACTAATTTGCATATTAACTTGAAGTCTGTTATTAAATTGTGGTAAGAGGAATGCTTTAAAAAAAAAATGCACAATGGAGTTTGTATATGTTTGTCCTCAACCTGTTTTACGATCTGTCTCAATCCTTTGGTAAAATTAGCCCTCTGGACATTTGTTGTCTGCCATGACAATGTATCTTGTTCTCATAGCCCCCACCCAAAATACTTCATGTGGCTATGCTTGTTCCATTTTAGTTATCTGCTGTAAGAATCAAGACCATGTGAGTAATGATATCATTTTAATTTGTGCTTTATTTCAGAATTCAGAAGGAGTTGGCTGACATTACTTTGGATCCACCACCGAACTGCAGGTAGGCTTGTGTGTGTGTGTGACATGATACACACAATTCTGACACGTGTCCTGGAAGGCCAGTTAAGTGGTAAAGAAGAGATGTGCTTAGTTGGGCCTGTAGCAATACAACACACACACTCAATCTAAGGAGACAGAAGATATTAAAGCAGCTCCTTGTCATGTGTTAATGAACCTTGAAGGCCACAGAGGGAGTTAATATCTGTATAATATATTTTTGATTTGTTTAACACTTTTTTTTTTTGCTTACTACATGATTCCATATGTGTTATTTCGTAGTTTTGATTGCTTCACTATTCTACAATGTAGAAAATTGTAAAAATATAGAACCCCTGGAATGAGTAAGTGTGTCAACTTTTGACTAGTACTGTAAGTATTTATACCCCAGAGTCAATACCTTTGGCTGCGATTACAGCTGTGTCTTTTTGGCTAAGTCTCTAAGAGCTTTGCATACCTGGATTGTACAATATTGCACGTTATTCTTCAAGCTCAGTCAAATTGGTTGTTGATCAAGTCTTCGCATAGATTTTCAAGACAATTTTAAGTCAACTGTAACTAGGCCACTCGGGAACATTCAATGCTGTCTTGGTAAGCAATTCCAGTGTATATTTGGCCTTGTGTTTTAGGTTATTGTCCTGCTGAAAGGTGAATTTGTCTCCCAGTGTCTGTTGGAAAGCAGACTGAACCAGGTTTTCCTCTAGGATGTTGCCTGTGCTTATAGCTATATTCCAATGTTTTTATACTAAAAAAAACTCTAGTCCTTTCCCAATGACAAGTATACCCATAACATCATGCAGCCACCACCATGCTTGACAAGTGGTACTTTGTGATGTGTTGGATTTGCCCCAAACATAATTCTTTGTATTCAGGACAGAAAGTGTGTTTTCCACACTTTTTGCAGTATTACTTTAGTGCCTTAATGCACACAGGATGCATGTTTTAGAGTACTTTTACTCTATACAGGCTTCCTCCTTTTCACCTCGGTCATTTAGGTTAGTATTGTGGAGTAAGTTAAAAGTGTTGGATCCATTTAGTTCTCATCACAGCCATTAAACTCTTTAACCATTTTAAAATCACCATTGGCCTCATGGTGAAATCCCTGACCAGTTTCCTTCCTCCTTAGCAACTGAGGTAAGGACACCTGTATATTAGTGGTGACTGGGTGCATTGATACACCATCCAAAGTGTAATTTAATAACTTCACCATGCTCAAAGAGATATTCAATGTCTGCTTTTTAAAAATTTTACACCTACCAATAGCTGCCCTTTGCGAGGCATTTAAAAACCTCCCTGGTCTTTGTGGTTAAATCTGTGCTTGAAATTCACTACTCAATTGAGGGACCCTACAGATAATTGTTTGTGTGGGGTACAGAGATGGGGTAGTTATTTAAAATCATGTTAACCACTATTATTACTGAACACGTAATGAGTCCATGCCTATTATTATATGATTTGTTAAGCACATTTTTACTCCTGAACTTATTTATGCTTGCCATAACCAAGGAGTTGAATAATTATTGACTCAAGACATTTCAGCTTTACATTTTTGATTAATAAAAAAAACATTCTATAAACACTTCCGTTTTTGTGTTATGTGTAGATTGTAACTAATCTCAATTGAATACATTTAAAATTCCGGCAGTAACAACAAAGTAGAAAAAGTCAAGGGGTGTGAGTACTTTCTGAAGGTAGTGTATATCTTGTTCAATGAGGTCAGAATTTACTCTCTGCTGCTGACAACAAGCTGCTGTGATGCAGTCAGTCTACACTCACTTTATGGAATTGTGGCTCATGACGATCCTGTCTAGACCTTGAGAAGTGACCTGATTGCATGTTGGAGCAGCTCTCCAGACCACAACTGACAGACACACACCAGTTCCAAAACAGACCATTAGCTAGCCGATGACCCTGGCATATGACTGCTATGGATTTGGCAGAGGCTGGCTCAATCGACGTAATTTATTTGAGCTTTACACTCTGCAGCTGAAGAGGACCATGAACAAAGGAATCCTATTTAGTCATTCAATCCATAGGTGTTTTTTTTTGTGGCCTGCTATGGTGCTGCTGTGGTATTGGGGAAGAGGAAGGAGTCCTGGTTAATCCAGAGGGATTATGGGGGTTTAGAACCACATCACCACGTGTGGCCCAGGTGCTTGGGAAGGTGGGAGGTATGTGCTTTTGAGGGGGGGGGGGGGGGGGGGGGCTGACTCTATGCGCTATGTTCCAACCAGAGACAGTCTGCTGTGACCAGACTGGTGGACTGACCAGACCTGGTGGTTGTGTCAAAGAACGGAAGTGAACCAAGCTTGTGTGACAAATCGTCTTGCCTGGGACCTGAAGACTTGCATTAGCTCCCCGAACTAATGCCTAGGCTTTAGCTCAGCAGACTAGCACAGTCTTATGGCTTGGTGTAGGAGACCTGGGTTCAAACCCAGTTCTCAGATCTGTTAATGATGAGTCTTTGTCCCCTGCCACTGAGGGAGCCTGCAGTGTTGCACTTCTATATAATCCTCTCACTGTGTATGTAAACACACACTAGTGTTCTCTATGCTCCCTTTTGCTAAGTAGCTGAAAAGGGGAATTCATTTTCGTACATCTCTATTTAGTATGCTTCATTGAACAGTCTGTTCATTTGGGTATGAATAATTAGGAGGCTAGGCCGATGCCTTGCAGATGTGTGCTGGATTACTCATTGATGAATCTGTCTGTGGGGTGTTTCTGATGGATGGACACTTCCCTTTTTCGCACAATTGAGACTGGCCAAGCCGTACTGCACTGGCCTGGTTATGTATCACCATAGTTGCTGGAGCCATGAAGCAAATGATAATGTAAAAAGATCAGTCGACCCAGTAAACCTACAATGCAGATGGGTCCAAGGCCACAAATGCCCTTTTCACACTATCTTTAAATGCAATGTACGCTCTTTGCATGAGGTAATTAGGGGTTTTAATGAACCTGTCAGTAAGTCCATTTCCCTGAACTGGATGTTTTCTGCCATAGCAAGCATGTCATGTTTTCTTATGGACACTACGTTCCTCAGATGCCATTCATCAAAATCTAATTATACTTGACATGGCATACCACACACACCCCAGCCTCGTTTTATTTTTAAACGGTTTTGTCGTCATAGTGCACACATCACACACTCTCTCACTTCCCCATCTCTCTCGCTCACTTCCATTCGTTTTCCTTAGATTGCTCTTTGGCTATTGCTCCCTTGCACTTTTTTTTTCCTAGCACTCATTTTCCTTACTTTGACAAACACTCATTCTCCCTCCCTTCAGGATGTAGCCCCTGGGTGTCTGGCCTTGCGGTAGCGTCTCGCTGGATTCCTGACATTCTCAGCGTTAAGGTTCATGACAGTAATTGAATGTTGAAGGCTTGTAGTGTGTGTGTACAGTGCATTCAAACTATTCAGACCCCTTCCATTTTTCCACATTTATTTACGTCACAGCAATCTACACACAATACCCCATAATGACAAAGCGAAAAAAGGTTTTCAGAAATGTATAAAAAATAATAAAAGGATTTACATAAGTATTCAGATCCTTTTTGTGTGCCTGTGTGTGCAAAGATATGTTCACTTCAGGAAGTGTGCCAGTAGTTATTGTAATCCATCTGAGGTGCAGGTGATTCTTTGTTTACTCCCTCTAGTCTACTCTGAGCTTATTTTTTAGATTGAGAGCCAAGGATTTTTTTTCTCCTTCTCTTAACCCATAACATTCTAAGTCGGGAGGGGACTCTACTAAGCTTTATGGAATTGTTTTAAGAAGGTCATATCAAGGGCCATTTTAACTCTTTGATTTAGAATGTTAAAACCCCTTACTGCTATTAACCTATACAAATGCTTTGGATAACATATTCACTATGTGGATAGTGCCAAAACAAAATCGAAATGAAGTTTGTTCTGAAGTGTCTGTCTTTATATCTGAGAGACATGGGACATTTTTTAATATTTAACTAGACAAGTCAATTCTTATTTACAATGACGGCCGACCTCGGCCAAACCCAGACGACGCTGTGCCAATTGTGCGCCGCCCTATGGGACTCCCAATCAAGGCCGGATGTGATACAGCCTGGATTCAAACCAGGGACTGTAGTGATGCCTCTTGAACTGAGATGCAGAGTCTTAGAACACTGTGCCACTCTGGAGCCCAAGAAAGAAAGATCAGGAAACAGTATTTAAATTTGATTCTTTTTACAAGTATTTAACCCTTTATTTTTGGCACTGAACAGTCTCCATATATACTTCTATACATTTTTTTTTGTAGGTCAAACTGATCGGACGCTGCAGACAATTTTGTGAGAAGACCGATTTTCTGACAAACACCGCTCTAGCTCTCACTTTTCACCGCAGAAGTGCGACATCGGTGGATTGAAATGCATCCAATGCAAAAACACATCTCTGGCTTAGTGACAGATTTGTACGGGGATTTTTTTTTGGTATGCTAATTAGATTTCTGCGAGTGGGCGAGGACTTCAACTCTTTTACACATTACAATGTTACTGTTAGTGCTGAAGCTGTTGTGTGACTGTGATGGGGTGTGTGTGACTGCTGCTAAAGTCTCTAAAGCTTTTCATATCTATAAAAAGGCCTTTCCCTGGGGTGGAAGTGTCTAGCCCACGCTGCGTTGTTAGCTAGCTCTTATAAACCCAAAGTAGCGCTGCTACCTATTGTATCTCTGAGCTGTTATATCTGAAAGGAGCTGTGTTTGTTCGGTAGTCATGATCATTGGAGTTGGACCCATTATTGGAATAATGGAGGCTGTTTTCCTTGCTGTGTTCATGGTTCGTTGGGAAACTGTTGCCTCTTGTATTTTCAGTGATTTGTTTATTTTGACAGGGAGTCAATACTGAGACCAAGGTTTGTTTTTCCAGGTGAGCCCTGTTTAGCACAACAATACACATAGAAAATACAATATACACATAAACTGCACTACCATTATACACGTTATCATACAAAACCAATACATGAAAAGCAAAACACAATCATAAACAGACACATGATAGAGTAAAAAGGTCCCCTATAATAGCAGTCTGAAATGCCATAGAACAGGGGTCTTCAACGTTTTCTTGCACAGGGACTCGCTCCCAGGCAAACCGGCTACCCAGGAGCCCCCGGCCAAGCAAATCGGTGACCCAGGGACCCCCATCATGTTAGCAAAGAAATGTGTATATATATTTATAATGTCTTATCAGCTGAATGGCAAGGAGGAAGTATCAACATTCTAAAATGAATATATTTGGTAGATTGTTATTTTTGTTGCAGAAGTGTGAACTCATCCTATTAGGTAAAGATAGCTGCTATTAACAAAAATGTGTTTGGAGTTTAAACCAAGGTTAGCTATGTGTTGGCAAAAAGTAAGGGCTCTATTCAGGCTGTATTGCTGAAGCGTTAAAGATTGCACGATAGAAATGTGAAGGTAATTTTCCGATTGAGCCGACATATGCATGAATGCAGTCTCCACTGATGCCTGAACATTGCCCCCACAGTAATGCTGAACTTCCACAATACGGATTAAATAGAGCCAAGAAAGAAAGATTACCAGCCGACTGGTAAGCTGATGCTTTTTCAAAGCCTATGTCAGACAATATTAGGAGTTGAGAAATAAAGTTGACATAATTAAAAATAACACTCCTCTTTTCCACTGTAGGTATGTCATTCAAAATGTGTTTATTCTGTTGCTAGCTATATTTATAAGAACGTTGAAATAAAGAATTCCATTTTTTGTGTGTATAGTTGAAGTTGGAAGTTTAACATATACACTTAGGTTTGAGTCATTAACTTGTTTTTCAACCACTCCACAAATTTCTTGTTAACAAACTATAGTTGTGGCAAGTCGGTTAGGACATCTACTTTGTACATGACACAAGTCATTTTTCCAACAATTGTTTACAGACAGATTATTTCACTTATAATTCACTGTATCACAATTCCAGTGGGTCAGAAGTTTACATACACTATATTGACTGTGACTTTAAACAGCTTGGAAAATTCCAGAAAATGATGTCATGGCTTTAGAAGCTTCTGATAGGCTAATTTACATAATTTGAGTCAATTGGAGGTGTACCTGTGGATGTATTTCAAGGGATACCTTCAAACCCAGTGCCTCTTTGCTTGACATCATGGGAAAATCAAAACAAATCAGCCAAGACCTCAGAAAAAAAATTGCATACCTCCACAAGTCTGGTTCATCCTTGGGAGCAATTTCCAAACACCTGAAGGTACCAGGTTCATCTATACAAACAATAGCACACAAGTATAAACACCATGCGACCACGCAGCTGTCATACTGCTCAGGAAGGAGACGTGTTCTGTCTCCTAGAGATTAATGTACTTTGGTGTGAAAAGTTCAAATCAAACCCAGAACAACAGCAAAGGACCTTGTGAAGATGCTGGAGGAAACAGGTACAAAAATATCTATATCCACAGTAAAACGAGTCAAATATCAACATCAGCAAGGAAGAAGCCACTGCTCCAAAACCACCATAAAAAAAGCCAGACTACGGTTTGCAACTGCAGATGGTGACAGAGATTGTACTTTTTGGAGAAATGTCCTCTGGTCGGATGAAACAAAAATAGAACTGTTTGACCATAATGATCATCGTTATGTTTGGAAAAATGTGAAGGCTTGCAAGCCGAAGAACACCATCCCAACCGTGAAGCACAGGGGCGGCAGCATCATGTTGTGGTGGTGCTTTGCTGCAGGAGGGACTGGTGCACTTCACAAAATAGATGGCATCATGAGGTAGGAAAATTATGTGGATATATTGAAGCAGCATCTCAAGACATCAGTCAGGAAGTTCAAGCTTGGTCTCAAATGCGTCTTCCAAATGGACAATGACCCCAAGCATACTTTCAAAGTTGTGGCAAAATGGCTTAAGGACAACAAAGTCAAGGTATTGGAGTGGCCATCACAAAGCCCTGACCGCAATCCTATAGAAAATGCGTAGGCAGATCTGAAAAAGAGTGTGCGAGCTAGGAGGCCTACAAACCTGACTCAGTTACACCAGCTCTGTCAGGAGGAATGGGACAAAATTCAACCAACTTATTGTGGGAAGCTTGTGGAAGGCTACCCAAAACGTTTGACCCAAGTTAAACAATTTAAAGGCAATGCTACCAAATACTAATTGAGTGCATGTAAACTTCTGACCCACTGGGAATGTGATGAAAGAAATAAAAGCTGAAATAAATCATTCTCTCTACTATTATTTGGACATTTCACATTCTTATATTCCTATATACTAGGTGTGTCAGAGGAAGGCCCAAAAAATTGTCAGTCTCCAGCCTTTGCTACCGCACGTCAAGCGGTACCGGAGTCTAGGTCCAAAAGGCTCCTTAACAGCTTCTATTGCCTTTTTTTTTTCTATCGCAAGTTTTATGAAAGTGAAATGTGTTTCTTATCCAGGTAATAAATACCTTCCTGTTTCATTCAGTTTCCAAACAGTTTCTGGCAGATGGGTTCCCCCTCTTTAACACCTCTTCAGTTTATGATTCATTCTGATTCATATCCCCGGGTGGTTTTGCTCTATACGTCTCCTGAAGGCTTTGTGGGAACAGAACAGACATTCGAGATGTGGTTTATATCCAGCCAGGGAGGGAACCCCTCTGGGGAAACGAGCAAAGGGAGGAAGTAAACCACACTGTAAACGATCAAATGAATGCCATGTTGTCTTCCCTACATTAAACATACCATCCATAGTGTTTCATGAATGAAGAAAACCTCGATGCGTTCCCATTACTCCTGGGATGCTAGGTACTTGAAATGGAAAGACCACCTCGGATAGATCACTCCTAATATTCATTCTATATTCATGCTATATTCCCTTTACATTACTGAAAGGAATGTTCACTCACAGGCTGATTTCCCACATAAATAGAATAGATAGTATTATACGTAATGTACTGTATCTCTGTGCGATTGCCATTATCAGGAATGGGTAGTGTTTCTTCAGTCATTCAGCCGCTCTGTTGAAGTGGTGTCATTATGCTATCTTTTCTGTAATAACAGCCTAGTGTGCATTACACTGTGTTTAGCAGCTGCTAATGGGTTAGAGATGTGATGACAGTCAGTACACATAAAGAAGAAGACAGCTGAGGAGAACCATCCTCCTCAGTGAATTGTAATAAAAATAATCATGTTAAAATGTTAAGTTATCCTTTTTAGATAAACCTGTACTAAATATAATCACGACACCAAATAATTGATTAAAACACTATTATGCAATGAAGGTCTACAGTAGCCTCAACAGCACTCTGTAGGGTAGCACCATGGTGTTGCTGGAAGACAGCTGGCTTCCGTCCTCCTCTGGGTACATTGACTTCAATACAAAACCTAGGAAGCTCATGGTTCTCACCCCCTTCCATAGACTTAAACAGTAATTATGACAACTTCTATAGGATGTCCTCCAACCTATCAGAGCTCTTGCCTTGCAGCATGAGCTGACATGTTGTCCACCCAATCAAAGGATCAGAAAGAAATGTAGTACTAAAAGCATAAGCTACAGCCTGATAGCACTGCAGTGCATAAAATGTGGTGAGTAGTTGACTCAAGGGGAGAGACAATAGTTGAGCAGATTTGAAAAATGTTATTTTCTTCCAAAATGAAGGAGAAGCAAGTGGGAGAGAGATTTTGTCTTTTAGTTTCACTTAGCAAGTGCAGCCAGCTAGTTTGGCTTACACGAACACCTTGCTCAAACAGAGGTTATCTAGCTGGCTATGATTATCCAACACAACACTGGAAATCTTCCAAGTCAAGGTAAGCTTTTGGTTTTACACATTTTCTTTGCTACCAGGGCCCGCTGGTGTAAGTGCTAAACTGCTTACTGACTGTACACTGTAACATTACAGCATGATTGTAGTGGGTTTACTAATGCGTTAGTAAGCTATGTTGACTATGACGTTACTTTAACTAATTCAGGCTGCATCACAACCGGCCGTGATTGTGCGCCGCCCTATGGGACTCCCAAATGGCCCAGCATTGTCCGGGTTTGGCCGATGTAGGCGTCATAGTAAATAAGAATTTGTTCTTAACTGACTTTCCTAGTTAAATAAATAAACAAAATATGGTGACAATGATGTAGGCTGTGTGTAGCGGTTATGATATAGTTTGGCTTGGAAAGGTTTTTTCTCCTCGTCACACACAGCTGCTGTTGTGCATTGAAGTCCACAAGCGAAGGTGAGAGGAGAGCACACAATTCGAGAAGGAATACATTGTGGCTGCTATGAAAGTCAACTGTGTTTTAAGGGTGATAAGGGGTCTATTCATTCCGCCGATTCTGTTAATGTTTCTTAAACGGAACAAAACGGGGATAAACATACCTGAATTTATCCAATAGAAACTATTGTTTGCAACTTTTGGACTAATGATTACACCCTATATCAGCTAGATGCAAGCAAGAGTGTGCAAGGCAGTATTGAATGTGTCACCGTCTGTCACCTCAAATCTTTCTCTCGACCTGTGTGCACCTACGTTATAAACGTTCATTCATAAGCTAGGTTGAAGCAACCTCATGATGGGTACAGGGAAAATTAGTGTCATGTAGTAGCCTAAACCTATCACTGTTACATTGAACTGGGTGAATGGAATATGAATGACAGTCATCAATATGCTGTAATAAGGCCATACTCATGAAAAAAGGCACCGACCACCACTCCATGAAACAGTGTAATGTACCTCTGTTTGCAGTGCTGGTCCAAAAGGAGACAACATCTATGAGTGGAGATCCACCATCCTGGGGCCACCAGGCTCTGTGTACGAGGGAGGGGTCTTCTTCCTAGATATCGCCTTTACACCAGACTACCCCTTCAAACCACCCAAGGTAAACACTCTAGTCAAAACAAGCTGACTCAAACAATTATTAGAACATTCCTCAATATTAACACAGCTATGTAGGATACCACTTTCTCACTAGAGAAGGGAACTTGTTATTGCCATTTTGACCACTGGAGGGAGCTATGGCACTTTGATTTAATTGAAATTCAGGGTCTCTAGTTCTCTGCAAATTTCAAACAGTTAATGGTCAATTTAACCAAGCCAGACTCAAAAAGGCTTAAATGGAAATTTGGCTTCCATGATTAGACTGAACATCGGTTTGCATTGTTGAGTAGATTCTTTCTGTGTTGCTTTCAGGATCTACCACTGGAACATAAAAAATCTATTGATATAGATCTACTTTGTTTCCTAGGTGACGTTCCGTACCAGGATCTACCACTGTAACATCAACAGTCAGGGTGTGATCTGTCTGGACATCCTGAAGGACAACTGGAGCCCCGCCCTCACCATCTCCAAGGTGCTGCTGTCCATCTGCTCCCTGCTCACTGACTGCAACCCTGGTACGACCCAAGACACCATATACTACTATAATGCGGGTTCCATTGAAATTCATTGATTAGTGGCTGCTTTGAAGTGCAAACATTGTCATATGTGGAATTCCGTGTGTGCATATGTACTGGCAGATCAAAGCTATCGTTGAAGCCCTATCTATATATAACTCTGCGTGTTCTCCACCTCTTACAGCTGACCCTCTGGTAGGAAGCATCGCCACCCAATACACAACCAACAGACCAGAGCACGACAGGATAGCCAAACAGTGGACCAAGAGATACGCCACATAGATACACAGGACTGGGTCGTATTCATTAGGCACTACATGGACTTGTCCAATAACAAAAGTTAATTTGTTTCCCATAGCAAAACGTTTTCTGTTGCATGCCCTAACAACTACGACCCTGGGCAACATGAGAGGGGGAGGTTAGGGGGTGTCAGAGCTCCTTCTGGGATGGAGTGGGGGGAACAGGAAGGGTAGAGAATAGGGGAGGATATTTATCTTGGAATTTAAGTCTTCATCTCCTGATATTTTGTTTATGGTATTTATGTTCTCCGACCCGTATATTAGCATCTATTTTGGCAATAATGCTTTTCAATGTGTTTCCTTGAAGTTCTTTAAAATTATTTAATTTTTAGCTAATTGTGCTTCGAAAGGAAATGAATTCTACATGTTTGGTCTGTTTATATAAACCTGTCACACACACCATGGTTTCCTGGTAGAATTCCAAATCTCATTTCAGTGTGAATTTTTCAGATATTAGTTACCATTGGTGTAAGCCCTCTTGCATGTCTATCTGAATCTATAACATATTGCTGAAACATATTGTAGCCTATACAGCACAATGTCTAGGTGGGAAAGTTGTGCTTCATGTCTTGCTGATTTCTTTAAATAACAGCCCCTCCATTTTATTGTTAAATTGAAATACATGCATATATGTCAGAAAACAATGGACAACAATAAAAAATAAGTAGCAGCACAAAAATGTTATTTGGATAGGTCTCATACAAGACATGTACACTTTGGGAGGAAAGAGAATTGGAACATAGGTTCACTTCAATTCCCTGAATTGAAAGGAAATGACTGGTGGAAACTCCTGCCCCATGCCTCCACCAATCCAATGCTTTTAGATTTGTAGTAGTGAACGAGTGTACACTTCAGGAGAAAGGATATATTTGGATGCACTACAGAAGCCACATTCTCTTCACAACAATTCAGACATTTCATACAATTGTGTCCTACATTTTATCCCATTCCTACCCACTAGGAATTTAAGTTTAGTAAAGTGACAAATAAATTAGGTTAGTAAAAAAAATTCTCAAACATGTACAAAGAATAAAGTATTTAACAAATACACAACCAACCATTTAGGGTGCAACTGATTAAACAGACATTTGATCATCAGACCTGATCAAGGTAGTACCTTTTATTTTGCTAGGTAGTAAACTAGGTAGTAAACTGGTAGGCCATACACACTAGGTAGTAATATGCCTCACTCCCAAGGCACATTATTTGGGCCTAGACCTTGCTGTAAAGCAGCTACTATAACCCTCCCATAGGATGGAGCACACAGAAACCATAAGGGTGTATGATATCACAAAGCAGGTTCACTAATTTATCCAGCTTACTTTGAAAAACATTAAGATACATCTCTTGATTTGCAAGTATACCGTTGACGTCAGAAGTTTACATACACTTAGGTTGGAGTCATTAACAAACTATAGTTTTGGCAAGTCGTTAGGACATCTACTTTGTGCATGACAAGTAATTTTTCCAACAATTGTTTAGACAGATTATTTCACTGTATCACAATTCCAGTGGGTCAGAAGTTTACATACACTAAGTTGGCTGTGTCTTTAAACAGCTTGGAAAATTCCAGAAAATGTAATGGCTTTAGAAGCATCTGATAGGCTAATTGACAAAATGTGAGTCAATTGAAGGTGTACCTGTGGATGTATTTCAAGGCCTACCTTTAAACTCAGTGCCTCTTTGCTTGACAACATGGGAAAATCAAATAGAAATCAGCCAAGACCTCAGAATTTTTCTTTAGACCACATGTCTGGTTCATCCTTGGGAGCAATTTCCAAACGCCTGAAGGTACCACGTTCATCTGTATAAACACCATGGGACGACGCAGCTGTCATACCACTCGGGAAGGAGACTCGTTCTGTCCCCTAGAGATGAACATACTTTGGTGTGAAAAGTGCAAATCAATCCCAGAACAACAGCAAAGGACCTTGGGAAGATGCTGGAGGAAACGGGTACAAAAGTATCTATATCCACAGTAAAACGAGTCCTTTATCGACATAACCTGAAAGGCCACTCAGTAAGGAAGAAGCCACTGCTCCAAAACCGCCATAAAAAAGCCAGACTACGGTTTGCAATTGCACATGGGGACAAAGATCGTACTTTTTGTCAAAAAATACCATTTGGCCATAATGACCATCATTATGTTTGGAGGAAAAAGGGGAAGGCTTGCAAGCCGAAGAACACCATCCCAACCGTGAATCATGGGGGTGGCAGCATCATGTTGTGGGGGTGCTTTGCTGCAGGAGGGACTGGCGCACTTCACAAAATAGATGGCACCATGAGGTAGGAAAATTATGTGGATATATTGTAGCAACATCTCAAGACATCAGTCAGGAAGTTCAAGCTTGGTCGCAAATGCGTCTTCCAAATGGACAATGACCCCAAGCATACTTCCAAAGTTGTCGCAAAATGGCATTGGAGTGGCCATCACAAAGCCCTGACCTCAATCCCATAGAACATTTGTGGGCAGAACTGAAAAAGAGTGTGTGAGCAAGGAGGCCTACAAACCTGACTCAGTTACACCAGCTCTGTCAGGAGGAATGGGACAAAATTTACCCAACTTATTGTGGGAAGCTTGTGGAATGCTACCCGAAACGTTTGACCCAAGTTAAACAATTTAAAGGCAATGCTACCAAATACTAATTGAGTGCATGTAAACTTCTGACCCACTGGGAATGTGATGAAAGAAATAAAAGCTGAAATAAATCATTCTCTACTATTATTCTGACATTTCACATTCTTGAAATAAAGTGGTGATCCTAACTAACCTAAAACAGAGAATTTTTACTAGGATTAAATGTCAGGAATTGTACAAATCTGAGTTTAAATGTATTTGGCTAAGGTGTATGTAAACTTCTGACTTCAATTGTATTTAAAAAATAAAAAAGCTTTATTTTAAGGGAATTTAATAGGTTGTTGGTTGTCGAGTCAGTTACTATGTCTTTGCACATATTTCATGGCAATCTATCTTGACATGAAGTCAGAATATTAATGTAAGTTGGCTGGCTAACTCATCGATCCTACTCTGACATCTCCCCCTCCCCCGAAGTACTTGGATCTTAGGTACGCTCAAGGTTGAGTACAGTTCAGATGTCGTTGGACGTCGTGCCCTTGCTCTTGCGTCCTGGAAGAGGGAAGGCAGACTTGCTCTGAGGCTGTGTGAGGCGGCTGGTGAGCATAGTGAAGGGTTCAATGAGAGAGTTCCTCTCAGTGACGCTGACCTCCCAGAGCTTGACCTTCTCCCCCCGCGCCCACTGCTGCGCTGCCTCGTGCTCCACCTGACGAAGCTCACGCAGGTCCGTCTTGTTCCCTAGCACAATCACCATGACCTGCAGGAAGAGGGGACACTCCAACTAAACAACAATAGCATAAGGTTCTGATTTGTGTCTTGGTTGATTGTTTTTTATTGTTATGGCCACTGTGCTTCTGCTTGCTCTTTGGGGTCTAGGCCAGGTTAGAATAAAAGTACTGTGACAACTGATGATGTAAATAGGGCATTATAAATACATTTGATTGATTAGCTGTCTATGGCCAAAACAATCAACGAAACTTGGCTCACTTTAACAAAACCACACACACTTTGCAAAGCTTAAGGAGAGTTTCAATCAATCACAAACCCAGTACCTCTTTCTTGTCTCTGGATTTGTCTATCTCCTTCTTGAGGACATCCACCTTCTTGAAGGACTCCAGGCTGTCCACGCTGTAGACCAGCACAAAGCCGTCTGCCACCGAGTAGTAGTGCTTGGGAAGGTCCAGGCCGTCGTGGAGCCCCCTGGTGTCATAGAGACGTAACTGTTCCTTCACACCGCGGTCTGTCTCCACCGACGCCACATACACATCCTCCTGGGTCTCAGTGGACTCTGTACCTTCAACAGACAGGAGACAATGGAATGCAATGGTTGTGTTCAACAGTCTGGCAGGTAGGCAGTACTCACTCAACTCTCGGTGAAATACAGTATCTATATTCTATAGCATTAATTTGTTTCCTTTGGCTCCCTGTGGAGCGTAAACCACACCATGTCGGACGGTCAGTTCTCTGGCTTACCTCAGACCATGGTCTTCAATTCACGCCACACACAAACTTAGTTACAGATTTCAACTGCAAAAGTTGTATAGTGAAAGAAGTGCAAGAAGGCTGTTTTGCTCCCAATAACTGGACATTCGAGGCTACATTGCAAATTCCCTTTTAACACTACAAGCACATTTTATACCGTGTTAATCTCTCAAATACAACCAATTCAGTCATCAACTTACCAACTGCGTGATTGCCATATAACAGCTGTTCAAGGATGGCTGTTTTTCCTACAGATGCCAAACCACACACCACAACTTTGCAGCCTTTCCCCATTTCGAATACGCGAAAATCTGCAATAGCACAAAAATAATGTAAAATAAGTAGAAAAATGAACTACTGTAGCTGAAGCATCTTCGTCAACATCGCATCCAAAGTTTACGTAGCTGGCTTGATACGATAAAACAAGTACCTTGGTGTAAGAGTTGGCCAAACGGAGCGATTACAATTATTA
The DNA here is from genome assembly GCF_013265735.2 of Oncorhynchus mykiss. Classification (NCBI taxonomy): domain Eukaryota; kingdom Metazoa; phylum Chordata; class Actinopteri; order Salmoniformes; family Salmonidae; genus Oncorhynchus; species Oncorhynchus mykiss. The sequence goes on from NC_048582.1 coordinate 49,297,232, forward strand.
TTGGAGTAAACTGGGTAGCTAACCAACTTTGAAGTTATTTAGCTAGCTAAAATCACAACATCCATTCTCTTTTGACAAGGAAGTTCCAATGATTTTCTGCGCATGTGCAGAGGCGAGGGGAGCGGTGAATTTTGAGAAAAATGCACTGTATAAATAACACATACATTTATTAATATGCATTAATAAATGTCAAATATAAATGTATATTACCAGCTACCAATAAGAATGGTAAAATCGACAAGTGTAGTGGACCAAATCTCAATATACAAAAGTAAGTACTAAATACTTTTATTTCAATGTGGTTGTGTTCTAAAATGTCAAGACCATCAAAATCCAGGTTATTAAATTAAGTTAGGTGAAATGTATATGAAAAATATTAACATGATTTGAATAAACTACAATACCCAGGCGTATCTGACCGGAACTGTGTCACTGACGTTTTGATAAAGCATACTGGGTACGTTTTTTCTTTCTTTCCGGCAGGTACGCCATCATGTAAGAGTGCATTTAATTATTTTTCAGTATGTACAATCCATCAGAAATCTGTATTAAAACATGGCCATCAGGTTGTATAGTTCTGGGGTTAGTTAACGGAATGCTTAGGTAATCACACACTACCTCCATTTCTGCTTTTTCATTTCTGAAAATATGAATATTGCATTGTGTATCCGAGGTAATGCACGGGTCTTCTATTGGTCTCCTATACATTGCCTAAGAGCGAGGTTAGAAAGTTGATAGACATTGAAGTTCAGTGTTTATAAAACTATGTGCATTTGTTGCGTTACGGGTTTTTACTAGTAAATATTCTAGCTTTAGTGGTTATCTACTATGGAGTGCTAGCCGGTTAACTAGCTACCTATCCAGTGTGTAGGACTCTTTGCATCGGGGCCTACAGCGATCCTCCTACTGCCCGAAGACTGATTTCCAGGGGGTCTAGAATGAAACAGAAATTAGCCCCAAAAGCACGTGCATGTAGACTCCAATTTAATACATACTAAATTAAATGTATCCCGAAGATGTCATTCGTGACTTGATTATTTAAAGGTTACATTACGTTGTAAACAAAGTAAACGTGTTGGCTAGCTAGCCAATTTGGTATATCGTGGCTTTGAATGAAGATTAGCAAATTGTCGGTGCCTAACTTTTCCTCCAACTAGAGTAACGGTTAAATCCCAGTATTTAATGGTGATCATTACGTATTTCTATTTGCCTTTTTCACAGTTAATCCAACATGGGAGCGTACAAATATATGCAAGAGCTATGGCGCAAGAAGCAGTCCGACGTGATGCGCTTTCTCCTGCGCGTCCGATGCTGGCAGTACCGTCAGCTCTCCGGTCTCCACCGTGCGCCTAGACCCACCAGACCAGACAAGGCCCGCAGACTGGGGTACAAGTGCAAACAAGGTGGGTGACCGGGACAATTTACGTTGACCTCCCCTCCCCTTAACAGTGCTGCTACTCGAGGTTTATTATCTATGCATAGTCACTTTACCCCTACCTACATGCTCCCGATTGGCGCAGTGGTCTAAGGCATGGCATCTCATTGCTAGAGGCATCACGACAAACCCACTACAGACTAGGCAAGTTCAGAGCAAATTCTTATTTATAGTGAAGGCCAAACCCGGATGAGTCTGGGCCAATTGTGTGCCGCCCTATGGGACTCCCAATCACGGCCGGTTGTGAGAGAGCCTGGAATCGAACCAGGGTCAGTAATGACATGTAGTGCCTAAGAACGCTGTACCACTCAGGAGCCCTCATGTCACATGCGTTGAAGGTGTAATATGTTATTTGTAGCCCTGTTAACGTGATTAGACAGTAATTGTATTCCCATTGCCTGTTTGTGGTTTCGCAAATACATTCAAGTCACTTATATGTTTAAAGTGTTGCTTCACATGAAAGGTAGACCAAGTGGTTGTGTCATTTGTCTTTTATTCCTTGACATGTCGCTGTCTTATGACAGGCTACGTCATCTACCGTGTCCGCGTTCGCCGTGGAGGCCGCAAGCGCCCCGTGCCCAAGGGTGCCACCTACGGCAAGCCCGTCCACCATGGTGTTAACCAGATCAAGTTTGCCCGCAGCCTCCAGTCCACTGCTGAGGTAAGTTTCTGAACAGGTGCATCTGATTGTGATTCTTTTCCTTTCTCCCCAAATGTTGCATTTGCTCACTTTGTTTAAGACTTGAAAGCATGGTAAGCTTGGGCTAGTGTTTTTTTTTTTTTTTATAAAAAGAAAATCTTACATCAGTCAGTATTTTAAGTCCATGAGTGATAGTGAATGAGTAAGCTTCAGGGAGAAGTTACAAAGAACTGCACAAGGATGTCACAGATCTGACCTGACTTGGCAAATCTACGCTCAATTCCAAATCTGCCCTTGCCTCTGCTTCTAGGCCCTTGTGCCGATATGAATGCGTTGGATAGGTACAAGTAATTTCATATTGGCCCCACTTCCCTCTGAAACAAGGCTCACATTCTAAATCGAACCCTTTTCATCAATAATGCGTCCTCTCAATGTGGTTAATGATGCTCAATTTTTTTCCCCATCTTATCGACTATGGTGAAACCAGTCTGAAATAAGCCAATTTGTCTGAAACCACATTACAGAAAATAACGCGTCCTTTCCAAAAGTATCTTGGTTGTATTTAAAACTGTATTGTATTAAACTAAGTGAATGGTATTCTCTTCATTGGACTTGATGATTACTTCAATGTTGAGACAAATCCATATGTTGTACAGCTCCATGTGTATGTGTCAGGCAGTGGGATTTTATCATTTTAGATCTTCCCATACCTTTTTTAGTGTGTGTGTGTGTGTGAATTGCTCAACAGATGTGGGGTAGAGTAAAAGAGGGACTTGAATGTGGCGTAACTGGGTAATACCCTTGCCGCAGTGGGCCATGCATAGTATGGGGTTGGCAGTGCTGTCACTAGACCAGACCCCAGAACATTGCAAATCAGTAATTTACATTCATACAAGTTTCTGGATGTGACTTGTCTGACCTACTTGGTATTCGGTCTCCCCAACAGGAGCGTGCTGGCCGTCACTGTGGAGGCCTGAGGGTGCTGGCCTCCTACTGGGTAGGAGAGGACTCCACCTACAAGTTCTTTGAGGTGATCCTGATTGACACCTTCCACAAGGCTATCAGACGCAACCCCGACACCCAATGGATCACCAGGCCCGTGCACAAGCACAGGGAGATGCGTGGCCTGACGTCTGCGGGCAAGAAGAGCCGTGGCCTGGGCAAGGGCCACAAGTTCCACCTGACCATGGGTGGTTCCCGCCGGGCAGCCTGGAAGAGACGCAATACCCTGCAGCTTCACCGCTACCGCTAGAGGGTGTCTGTACATTTAAAGAAATAAACACATGCCTTTTTATGGTGACAAAATATTGGTGTGGTGTGTAAGATTGAATCATTTTGGGTGTAGAAGCTGCCATTTGATGTCTTTGGCGATAAAGGGATATAGATAGTGGTTAGTAAATAGGATATGCGAAGCTGGCGGACTAGCATTTTCTGACTTGTGAAATGTGGTTTATAGAAATTCACCCTGTCATAACTATTGATCAATATGGCAGTGAGTGTAACTGATCTGAACCAGTGTCTACAGTGGTTTACATTGGAGGGGTTATTTGTCATAACATCTAGGTCATTCAACTCCTACCCTGCGGGTCCGGAGCCTGCTGGCTGGGTTTCCGTTCTACTTGATAAATTGTACCCACCTGGTCTCCCAGTCAGTCCCTGGATAGGGGGGGAATGCAGTGGAACTGGCTTTAAGTCTGAGGGCTCTGGGAATGGTTTAACAATGTTTTTGGGGATAATAGTTTAAGTAACCTGGGGGGTTGACTGTTGGCACTAAGGACCACTAGTCAAACAGTGAAACTACTCTTGGTGTTGTGTCTACACTCCAGGATCACCAGGAAAGGTCACATATAAAAGTTATCTATTTCGGTCTGATATGGCAGGCGCAGAGTTTCTCAAACTGTCCTGGGTCCTCCCCTAGGTGTGCGTTTTGGTGTTTGCCCTAGCACTAAATGCCTGATTTAAAATAATCAAAGCTAGATTTAATTTGAATCGGCTATGTAATTTTAGGGCAAAAACCAAAACGTGCAGTGGGGGGCAGGACTGAGTTTAGGAAATACTGTCAGAACAGGGCTCAACCCCTGTTCCTGGAGAGCTGTTGTCCTGTAAGTTTTCTCCAACTCTGGTCTAGCACATCTAATTATTGGGTTGCTTACAACGGGTTGGAGTGAACCTACAGGACGATAGCTCTCCAGGAACGGGGTTGGAGTGAACCTACAGGACTATAGCTCTCCATGAACGGGGTTGGAGTGAACCTACAGGACTATAGCTCTCCATGAACGGGGTTGGAGTGAGCCTACAGGACGATAGCTCTCCAGGAACGGGGTTGGAGTGAGCCTACAGGACGATAGCTCTCCAGGAACGGGGTTGGAGTGAGCCTACAGGACGATAGCTCTCCAGGAAAGGGTTGGAGTGAGCCTACAGGACAATAGCTCTCCAGGAACGGGGTTGGAGTGAACCTACAGGACGATAGCTCTCCAGGAACAGGGTTGGAGTGAGCCTACGGGACGATAGCTTCTCCCCCAACCGAGAAGTTGAAGAAGTGTAACAGCATCTGGAGCAGGAGTGTCAAACTTATTTCACTGGGGGCTGAGTGTACAGGTTTTTCTTGCACTTAAGACCTAAACAACCAGGTTAGGGGTTCCTTACTAATTAGTGACCTTAATCAAGTTCAAGGGTGGATCGAAAACCTGCACAAACTTGGCCCTCTGTGGAATGAGTTTGATGTGATCTGGAGGATGGCTGGTTTGAGTCCCAGGTCAGAAGGGAAAATCTGAAGAAAGCATAGTTTTCTCATTTGATAAAATATATTTTTCACTCAACTGACAATGTATGGTGTAGTATACTGATGGGCTAAGTGGCAGATTAATTATAACATCTCAACTGGAAAAATTTTAAGTTAGACTAAAAACACCTTAAATAACACATTAGTCTGCTCAACGTAAAGCACAAGTTTACAGCTAAATAGTAAAGTAACTATATGAAGTACTGCCCGCCCCCTTAATCTTCTGTTGCACCATTACTCTGTTCTAAGTAAAGACAATACTTCAAAGACTATACACTGTCTGGAAGGACTCAAACACTAGAGCAGCAAGGGGGTTGAGTTAGAGAACAATGGTCATTTATAGAACTTTCTCACATTTCTGCCAGGCCCATTGTTATTACACACATTTAGATGGGGAAAGAGGACGGCAGTGTTTAGGTCGCCCATGATCTGTGACCTGGTGACCAAAATTCCACCGAAACTGGAGAATGGGTGAGGAAGGCATGGGCTTCTCTGTTCTCTATTTTTTTCAGGGTGGTAGCAGAAGAAACCAGGGGAATGGGAGCTGGTCAGGACAGGTCTGCCTTGGGATATGGCTGCACCAAACCCATGAAGGCTGCTTGGTACGGTGGGGTAGTGATTACCATGTCTGTCAGACAACTAAATGATGCAGAAAATCTGCAAAACGAACTTCATATTCTCTTAATCAAATCAATGTGTTACTGTTGTATTTGAAGTGAACGTCCATTGTCCTCTGAGAGTTGTCGAATGTCTTCATTCTACTTAAATGTCTCTCCTCGTTCTTGTACTGACCTTGGTTGAAAAGCTAAGTAGACACATTATTCTTGTCGACAACTATGACAAGGAAGTGTGTGGGAGATATGGTGAAACAGCTCATGTCAGAGTCAGTTTGACCTGTTCTGAGACAGGCGGTACTGCTGGATAAATGTGGTTCATCTCCGTTCAACCAAAGTACATGGATTCAGGAACAGAGGATAAGGTAACATAACTACTCTATTTCATTGATGTCACACAGGACAACTGCTTCATAATTTTTCTCCTTGGTTAGCTATATGAAAACACTAGTGTACAGATCTCATCTGTGATAGCTGTGATTTGCTTGATGCGATGTCTACTTAGATGCATGTGTTTCAAACACATGCAGACCTACACCCAAATATCTACATTTTGCCCTTGTTCCTGAATTTAAAAAACAAGCTGTTATGTGTGTGTGTCATTCTGAATGTTTCTGCCCTCACGTTGCCTCCCCTCTCTTTGGCCTCTGCCTCACATCTTGGACATGAGGATCCCCTTTCTCCTAACATTGCCTATCTGCCCTAAATGTTTAAATTTAGGCCACAGTGAGAGTGTAGGCTAGTTGAATAAGACCTTAAATGTGATAGGAAAGCATCCAACAGGAAAGTGTGATTATTGCCAGGAAACATGGCGTGGAGCATGTACAAGGTGGGCAAAGAGAGGCTGAGATCGGGGGGAGAAAGGGGTACAGGAAATTAGAGTAAAGACTGTATTGAGTAGTATAGTCTCAAATATAAAAAATATTTAAAAATTAAGAGCAACAGTGCTGGCAGGTAGGATTTGGTGCCAGAGATTATGACATTCTCTGTTTCAAGGAAACATGGCTCACTCAGGATATGTTGTCAGAGTCGGTACAGCCACCTGGTTTCTTCATGCATCGCGCCGAAACAGAAACATCTCTGGTAAGAAGAAAGGTGGGGGTGTATGCCTTATGATTGACAACTCATGGTGTAATTACAACAACATACAGGAACTCAAGTCCTTTTGTTCACCTGACCTAGAATTCCTTACAATCAAATGCCGATCGCATTATCTTCCAAGAGAATTCTCTTTGATTATAATCACAGCCGTAATTCACTGGACTCTGGAAACTGGAAACCATACATCCTGGGGCTGCATTTATTGTATCTGGAGATTTTAACAAAGCTAAACTGAGAACAAGTCTTCCTAAATTCTATCAGCATATCGAATGCGCGACACGAGCTGGTAGCATTCTGGATCATTGCTACTCTAACTTCCGCAATGCATACGAAGCCCTCCCCTGCCCTGCCTTCGGCAAATCTGACCATGACTCCATTTTGTTGCTCCCGACCTATAGACAGAATCTAAAACAGGAAACGCCCGTGCTCAGGTCTATCCAACGCTGGCCTGACCAATCGGATTCCACGCTTCAAGATTGCTTCGATCACGTGGACAGGGATATGTTCCAGATAGCCTCAGACAACAACATTGATGTGTACGCTGACTCGGTGTGCGAGTTTATTAGCAAGTGCATCAGAGATGTCGTACCCACTGTGACTATTAAAACCTTTCCTAACCAGAAACTGTGGATTGATGGCAGCATTCGCGCAAAACTGAAAGCGTGAACCACTGCTTTTAATCATGGCAAGGCGATTGGAAATATGACCAATTACAACAGTGTAGCTGTTCCCTCTGCAAGGCAATCAAACAAGCAAAGTGTCAGTATAGGGACAAAGTAGAGTCGCAATTCAACGGCTCAAACACGAGACATATGTGGCAGGGTCTACAGTCAATCACGGATTTCAAAAAGAAAACCAGCCCCGTCACGGACATCGGCGTCTTGCTCCCAGACAATTTATTTGCTTGATTTGAGGACAATACAGTGCCACTGACACGGCCCGCTACCAAAGCCTGTGGGCTCTCCTTCTCCCTGGCCAAAGTGATTAAACATTTAAACATGTTAACCCTTGCAAGGCTGCCGGCCCAGACGGCATCCCTAGCCATGTCCTCAGGGCATGCGCAGACCAGCTGGCTGGTGTGTTTACTGACATATTCAATCAATCCCTATCCCAGTCGGTTGTCCCCACATGCTTCAAGATGGCCACCATTGTTCCTTAACTCGTCATTAAGTTCGAGACCCTGGGTCGGCACCCCGCCCTATGCAACTGGATCCTGGACTTTCTGACGGGCCGCCCCCCCAAGTGGTGAAGGTAGGAAACAACATCTCCACCCCGCTGATCCTCAACACTAGGGCCCCACAACGGTGCGTTCTCAGCCCTCTCCTGTACTCTTTGTTCACCCATGACTGCGTGGCCATGCACGCTTCCAACTCAACCATCAAGTTTGCAGATGACACTACAGTGGTAGGCTTGATTACCAACAACGACGAGACGGCCTACAGGGAGGAGGTGAGAGCCCTTGGAGTGTGGTGTCAGGAAAATAACCTCTCACTCAACGTCAACAAAATAAAGGAGATGATCGTGGACTTCAGGAAACAGCAGAGGGAGCACCCCCCATCGACAGGACAGTAGTGGAGGAGGTGGAAAGATTTAAGTTCCTCAGCGTACACATCACGGACAAACTGAATGAAATGGTCCACCCAGACAGACAGCGTGGTAAAGAAGGCCCAACAGCGTGTCTTCAACCTCAGGAGGGTGAAGAAACACTCACAAACATTTACAGATGCACAATTGAGAGCATCCTGTCGGGTTGTATCACTGCCTGGTACGGCAACTGCACCGCCCTCAACCGCAAGGCTCTCCAGAGGGTAGTACGGTCTGCACAACGCATCACGGGGGCCAACTACCGGCCCTCCAGGACACCCACAGCACCCGATGTCACAGGAAGGCCAAAAAGATCATCAAGGACAACAACCACCCGAGCCACTGTCTGTTCACCCCGCTATCATCCAGAAGGCGAGGTCAGTACAGGTGCATCAAAGCTGGGACCGAGAGAGTAAAAAATAGCTTCTATCTCAAGGCCATCAGACTGTTAAACTGCCATCACTAACATAGAGAGGCTGCTGCCATTATACAGACTCAATCTCTGGCCAATTTAATAAATGGACTTAATAAAGGTGTCACTTTAAATACACCACTTTAATAATGTTTACATATCCCACATTATTCATCTCCTATGTATATACCGTTCTATACCATCTGCATCTTGCCTGTGCCGCATGGCCATCGCTCATCCATATATTTATATGTACATATTCTTATTCACCCCTTTACATTTGTGTGTATAAGGTAGTTTTGTGAATTTGTTATATTACTTGTTAGATATTACTGCATCGTCGGGAACTAGAAGCCCAGCATTTCGCTACACACTCGCATTAACATCTACTAACCATGTGTATGTGACAAATACAATTTGATTCGAGTTTCTCCCTGTCTCTGGCCCACACTCCAGTACAGTAGATGGCGGTAATGCACCAAAACGTTTGATGCCAACCGCCGATAAACCCCACCAAAGAAGAAGAATAGCAGCTCGAGTCGAGAGCTCAACTCGGAACCGTCTTCCAGCGAATAATAACGTTCTACTCTTTGCTATCAGAGCTATCGTTTCCTTCGAGAAAATACAAATTTGTATGCTGTAGCTATTAATATGCTTAGGCATATCTTTAGCCTTCAGAAAAGAGACATCAGACGGACAGCTTTTTTGAGCGCTCTACGAAAAAGAAAAATATACGGGATTCCGAACGTTCGATTCATTCTGTAGCGAAACAATTGGCTACAATCTATTGTTTGATTCGGGGCGTGTTTTCAACCAAACAGATACAGTTTAGTTTACGTCAATTGCTTGGAACGTTTGTGATCGTCAACTATCACGACGGGAAATCAATCTGATTAGCAACAGTTGCTGTTGAGCGATTGCTGTCATCTCTGAAACTAGTAGGCCTACGTGCATTTGCCGACTATTTTCTGAACTCTTCAATTCATTGATCGAAAACATCATCCAGTGACGTAAAAAGTTGGTGAAAACAAGATAAGAAACACGTCATCAGACTAAAGGTCCAAATAGGGGGATTTCAGAAGTCAGAGCACATGGAATCTACAAAAGCAGGTAAAACGATCATATTCTGCTCAATACGTTTAGAAAGATGTATGTGTAGGCCTCTAGCCTATTTTAGTGTCTACAGTTTAACCGTTTGACTTTGCATCTTGATAGTGTATTTCATTAGACCACAACCTAGATTAATTATACAACTTTAACAGGCTACTTGTCAGAATTTTGAAGAGTTTTGTGATGTTTTGAATTAAAACATAAGCTAAATGTATTACAGTGAACTGCTCATACATGTTAGATTTTTCTTACTGTAATGAGCCTTAATTAAAACTGTGTTAAAGTGGGTTAGGAGTGCCATTGAAGGTGTTGTTATTTTAGTATCGGTATGCTGGAACAGTGTTGCAGGTCCCTTTTCTCACATGCCCGGGTCGTTAGCCATGTGCGACTCTGTATACGATCTCTCTGATTGGCTGAGGGGCGCTGTGACGTGTATACTTCCTTCTTTAAATGCCCCCTTGCGTCCTCTGGTTGGTGGAGAAGTGCTGTGACGTAAATATTGCATAATTCTGCCAAAGATAATGCACTGCGAGTTGGTGTGGATACACGTGAAACTGCATGCAGTTATAGGGTTGCAGCAATGTAAACTGACCCAGTTTTCTACCACTGGGTTTCTCGGGAAAACATGTCCGTTCCAGGTAGGGGCGGGTTCCCAAAATGAACTTCGTCAGTCTAGTAAAATTATAATTGATTGGCCAAGAGTTTCACAACCTAATCATCTATTCATAATGTAAGTCACCCTTATTTGGAATGTGTTTGCTATGGGATTTCTTGTGCTTTATGAATGTTGAAAAGAGGGCAGCTGTGGCAATTGAGATTATTTTAGAATTTGCTGAAACTTCTGTAATCAACAAGGAACTTACAGACGACCAACTCATGAACACATCAATTACATTGACTCTGTACCGCTACCCCCTGTATATAGCCCCACTATTGTTATTTACTGCTGCTCTTTAATTATTTGTTATTCTTATCGCTTACATTTTGAGGTATTTTCTTAAAACTGCGTTGTTGGTTAAGGGCTTGTAAGTAAGCATTTCACTGTAAGGTCTACTACACCTGTTATATTCGGCGCATGTGACAAATTACATTTAATTTAGTACCATAAGGGCCACGCAACATTTGGCAGGCATTAATCGCTTGCTTCATGAAGCAATCTGGCAATGTTGGCCCTGACCCTGCTTCTTGATTGAATGACGTTGAGCTTCCCTCTTGAGCCGTGTGAGTTGAAGTGTAGCCAGGCTATTCTCCACACACCATGCTGAAACTGGCATTAGGTAACAGGGGTGTTATCTAACCAGAATGTAGGAAGAGAAACGAGGTCAGCCTGATCTGAAAAAAGGGGGGTGATAAAACAGAGCGGTTAGACTGGGCGGGTGGTCGGCCTCTCTTCCTGGCTGAGAGCCACTCTGCACAGGGTTGCCAGGTCTATTTGAAATGTCTTGCCCAAAGACAACTCAACCTGCCCACGAGGCCTAAAAACTAGCTAAAAAATGTTTTTCTCAGCAAGAGAGCTGCCACATTTAGCCAATAAACCCTTTTTCCATAACTTTATCGAGCAAATTAAGAAGGAATCTCAAATTAACTTCTAACAACCTAAGAAGGCCAGCAGCATACTACCCTTGCTTCTGAAGCTAAGCAGGGTTGGTCTGTGTATGGGAGACCAGATGCTGCTGGAAGTGGTGTTGGAGGGTCAGTAGGAGGCATCCTTTCCTAGTCTAAAACAAATATCCCATAGCCCCAGGGCAGTCATTGGGGACATTGCCTTGTGTAGTAGGGTGCCATCTTTCGGGTTGGGACGTTAAACAGGTGTCCTGACTCTCTGTGGTCACTAAAGATCCCATGGCACTTACCGTAAGAGTAGGGGTGTTAACCCCGGTGACCTGGCTAAATTGCCAATCTGGCCTTCATACCATCATGGCCACCTAATCATCCCCGTCTTGGCTCATTCATGGCTCATTAATTCTTGTAAAGCACTCCCACACCATCACACCACCTCCATGCTTCACAGTTGGAATCACACCTGCAGAGATCATCCGTTCAGATACTCTCACCAAAAATCTCAAATTTGGACTCATCAGACTAAAGGACAGAATTCTACCGGTCTAAAGTCCATTGCTCGTGTTTCTTGGCCCAAGCAAGTCTCTTCTTCTTATTGGTGTCCTTTAGTAGTGGTTTCTTTGCAGCAATTCAATCATGAAGGCCTGATATACACAGTCTCCTCTGAACAGTTGATGTAGAGATGTCTGTTACTTCAACTCTGTGAAGCATTTATTTGGGATGCAATTTCTGAGGCTGGTAACTTTAATGAACTTATCCTCTGAAGCCTTTATTTCCTGTGGCGGTCCTCATGAGCCAGTTTCATCATAGTGCTTGATGTTTTTTGGCACTGCACTTGAAGAAGCTTTTAAATTGGGCTATCTGCTGTACACCACCCCTACCTTGTCACTACACAACTCTTTGGCTCAAACGCATTAAGAAGGAAATAAATTCCACAAATGAACTTTTAACAAGGCACACCTGTTAATTGAAATGCATTCCAGGTGACTACCTCATGAAGCTGGTTGAGAGAATGCCAGGAGTGTGCAACGCTGTCATCAAGGCAAAGGGTGGCTACTTTAAAGAATCTAAAATGTAAAATATATTTGGATTTGTTTAACACTTTTTTTTGGTTGCTATATAATTCCATATGTGTTATTTCATGGTTTTGATGTCTTCACTATCTACAATGTAGAAAATAGTACAAATAGAGAAACCCTTGAATGAGTAGGGGTCCAAACTTTTGACTGGTGCTGTAAACTGAATAGGCCTATGCTTGGCAGACAGTGTTTAATAACACATGGCTACAACAACAATAATAAACATAAATTATAGGCTATTTATTAAATCAGTTTGCCACCTCCAGGTAAACTACACAAGTGAAACAAATGTATTTGCATTGGCTACAGTGATATTGTCATTTCAACAAATCTGTTTAAAATGGTAGGCTACAGTAGCCAACATGGGCATAGAAATGAATAGGCTGATTGATGGCCAACAGATGCAACTGTATCATTGTCCACATTTCATGTCAGTTTCATTGTGGATTTTTCCCTATAACAGAAGCACGCAAGGGAGTTCACTTAATTTCCACTCGTCCAGCGCTGGAGACCCAAGAACTGAGCATACGTAAAACCTTTAGCTTGAAATGGTTTTCCATAATCAGTCTACATTAGAATGGAGTTTAAACCAATGTCCGAGCAACTTTTTCTAATGGGCTCCAAGTGCCTAAAGTCATTTTCCTGGGCTTTGTCACCGTTATTTCGTGATGAGCATCAGTTGTAACATGTTAATGTTTTCTGGAAAAGGGGTTGGAAATGGGTGTCTCCATAATGACAATCTAAATAGCCTACCTACAACTGGTAAAAGGTTGTCACAACGCATGCTGCTCTGTCTGATCTCACTCACGAGACTCGGCTGTCTGCTGCAGTGCTCAGTCTCAACACACCCCACCCAAAATATGAATATTTTTTGGACTATACGATTTCCAGATCCTTCCCTTCGGTCTGCAAAATGTTCCGAAACAACATTAATTCAAATTCCTTTCAAACACTCTCTATTTATAAGGTCATGTAAAATCATTGTTCTTTGTTCAACTTGAACCTCTGCTACCCCAGCAGCCAGCCCTATCCATAGAGATAACAGTATAATATGTGTTCTATTTAATTATATTAAATTATCAGCCTAATCATCATGTCTGTCTCTCCACTAGGGGGTGTAATAGCATACATCAGCTCCTCCAGCCCTGAGTCATGTCATAGTGACTCAAACGACTGCTACAACTCCTCTTCCCTGCCACACAACTCCTCCCACATCTGTCGCCAGGGCAATGTGGTGGACACGCCCCTAACCACAGCAGGTCTCCCACTGGCCCATACTACAGCAAAGACCAGTGCAAAATGCAGCATTACTAGTGAGTGGGTTCTCTGCTGTGCAATAACTTGAATGTCTATTCAGTTACTATTGCAGTAATTGACCCTTGGCTTTGGGTATGAATACAATCTGTTGAATTTAATTTAAAGAGGCATTGCGTCAATCAGTGCTGATGAGATGTTTTGCATCTGTGTTTTTGCAGAAATCAACGGCCTAGTGCTGCTGTGTAAGGTGTGTGGAGATATTGCATCTGGATTCCACTATGGGGTCCATGCCTGTGAGGGCTGCAAGGTGAGAACACATTCTAAAACACACACACACACCTAATCAATGTTGTGCCTCAATGCCATAGTTAAGGTGAGAGAGCAAGGGCAATGACATAATGGGACGGTAGCCTAACAGGGTCAAACCATCAAACTCAGAATGCTTCTGCCTTATTTTTAACCACAGCCTCTCTCTCTCTCCTCTCTTAATGACCTAGTTCTGCTGTCAAAGCACTGTGAACTAGCAAGTCTCCCGACAAACTCACTCACTAGTGTGTCCATCTGTCTGTGTGTCTGTAGGGTTTCTTCCGTCGGAGCATCCAGCAGAACATCCAGTATAAGAAGTGCCTGAAGAACGAGAGCTGTGCCATCATGAGGATCAACAGGAACCGCTGCCAGCAGTGTCGCTTCAAGAAGTGTCTGCTGGTCGGCATGTCCAAGGACTGTAAGTTCCTATTACCTTCTATAACTACATCCCCTCTCCTGTCACAATAATACATGGTTTATTACCGTTCTCGTGGGTTGTCGTGGGTTACATAAATATGTAGTTGAGAAAAAAGTAGATGAAGAAAAGTATCGGTTTGTTCTATTTTTAAACAAGGATTGACAGTATTTGGTCATTATCTGTAGACTAGCAGACCCATCAGCAAAGACCATTTTAATAGGAGGTGTTGGAGGTAATTAAAGCCTGGTGTAAACTACACGATTTAGCTGGCCGAGACAAGTTTTTGAGACCAGAGCCAAAATCCCCATATCGTTGCGTCACCAACGCTCGTTTCATGTGAAGGCTACCGATCTCGTCACCGACGCTCGTTTCTTGTGAAGGCTACCGATCTCGTCACCGACGCTCGTTTCATGTGAAGGCTACCGATCTCGTCGCCTACGCTCGTTTCATGTGAAGGCTACCGATCTCGTCACCGACGCTCGTTTCATGTGAAGGCTACCGATCTCGTCTTTGAGCAGTTCCAGACATCCGATTATTTTCAAACATGTTTGATTTTATCGCCACAAAATCTGCAATGCTCTTGTAGTGTGAGATGTGAAATGACACGTTTTGAGAACGGTGATTAGTAATTACCAATGAGAGTTGGCCAGAGAAGAAGCCCGTGAGAAACGTTGTTTCGCGTCACCCAGAATGTGTGTAGACTCTGTAGCAGGAGCGATAACTAATATTAGTATGTGTTTGTACTTGCCTTTAACCAAAGCCAAAGTGTCAAATTGTTACAGCTCTGAAGTTCACAATCAATGATATTCAATTCAAAATGTTTCCTAGATATTTCAAATCTATATGGCATGTGTGAATGACTGAACATTTGAGGCTGCTTTGAGCCACAGCTCATAGCTACATTAAATCTAATCACATCATTGTTTTGGCGAGACAGCGTGGTATTGAGAATCCTCACGACAAAGTGAAGAGTCTTGTAGTGTGTGACCACCGTCTGTGCCACATTGTTAAGTGTTAGGATTTTGAAAGTGGTGTAGTGTCCACCCGGGTTAAACCTGGTCTCCTACCTCTTTCCTCTAATAGCTGTGCGTTTCGGCCGCATCCCAAAGCGTGAGAAGCAGCGAATGCTGCTAGAGATGCAGAGTGCCGTGAACAACATGATGAACAACAGCCAGCTACACAGCCAGCTCCACGGCAACACACCCCTCCCCCTGGCCAATCAGCTTCAGGTGCCGGCCTGCCCTGGGGAGCCCCGCCCCCAAGATGTTGACTCTGGTTTAGGCTCATCCTCTTCCTCCACCTCTCCCGCCGCTTCCCCCGGGTCCAACCAATCAGAGGAGCCCAAACATCACCCAGCGTCTGCAGTCGCCATGGATACAAGCCGAAGCCCTATATCGGCGTCTCCAAGTGGTTCAGACCGCGGGTCAGAGGATGGGATTGGCTCTGTGACCCAGGCCCACCAGGAGTCCTTCATGTACAATCAGAAGCAAGGTAGCCCCTCCCCCCAGTCCCAGGCTGATGCCCAGCCGACCTCCCCGGGGGAGGAGCAACGTGTCAGTGACACTGGAAAGAGGATAGAGGAGAGGAACTGGAACCAGCAGGAGGCCTGGAAGCAGAAGAACCAGAACCAGCAGAATGACCTGGCCTCATTCACAGTCACTCAGGCCCACGACCAGGCTCAGGAGAGGCCCACCAACACTGGGCCTCAGGGCCCTGACAGGCACCATTGCCAGGAGGATGACACCACCACCCCCAGCCATTGCCCCTACAGCAGAGGTACTCCCCCCACCCAGAATCACTGTCACTACAGCAGAGACAGACTGCCCAACAGCTCCCCTAGTGGCTATTTCCCAGCCTACACCCACCATGGAGGCAACAACAGCACTAGCCAGGCCACCTCCAACTCCCATGGAGGATTGACAAGACCACTGTGGAGCGGGGGCAACAGGATGCATCTGGTGAGTCCAAGATGGACAATGACTATATGATATATTATAGTTAATATAATATCTATGCTAATCTATTGTATAATATATTGATTACATTTGTATAACACTCCCCAAATCATAAACTACAAATAATAGAAGTACAAGATTCGATCCCTGTGTAACACCATACTTGATCTCACACCTTCAGATTGTGTTAACATAACACAATGTATATGGGGAACTCGACTTATCCACCATTAAATAAGTATATGAATGATATGTTTCATGTACCTCCTTCTCCCCTCTCCATCCTCAGCTGTGTCCCATGAACACATCTCCCTATGTGAATCCCCATAAGTCAGGCCATGGGATCTGGGAGGAGTTCAGCCACAGTTTCACCCCGGCCGTCAGGGAGGTGGTGGAGTTTGCCAAGCGGATCCCAGGCTTTAGCGACCTCTCCCAACACGACCAGGTCAGCCTGCTCAAGGCTGGTACCTTTGAGGTGAAGACTCACTTACAGTATATTAAAACCTTTTTATTGCATTGTTTTTCTCTGTCTTCCTTCCCTAGGCTCTTCTTTTCTCCTTCTCTCCTCTACTCCTTATCCCCTTTCTCACATGTATGTGAATGAAAACAGTATTAAAAACAAACTGATATGGCTCATGGAAATGCAGTTGATCCAGCCAAACGTACCTAGTGTCTGCTGTCACTTCATCAGGTGCTAGTGGTCCGTTTTGCGTCGCTGTTTGATGTGAAAGACCGCACCGTGACATTCCTGGGTGGTACCAAGTACAGCGTGGAGGCGTTACGAGCCATGGGCGCCGGCGACTTCCTGACCTCCATGATGGACTTCAGTGAAAATCTGATGGGGCTCGGCCTTAGCGAGGAGGAGATGAGCCTGTTCACCACCGTTGTCCTCATCTCTGCCGGTAGGATCATGACGTGACCTTTTAATTCATATTTCCTGCCCCTTTTAAATATACAGTGGGGCAAAAAAGTATTTAGTCAGCCACCAATTGTGCAAGTTCTCCCAATTAAAAAGATGAGGCCTGTAATTTTCATCATATGTACTCTTCAACTATAACAGACAAAATGAGAGAAAAAAATCCAGAAAATCACATTGTAGGATTTTTAATGAATTTATTAGCAAATTCTGGTGGAAAATAAGTATTTGGTCACCTACAAACAAGCAAGATTTCTGGCTCTCACAGACCTGTAACTTCGTCTTTAAGAGGCTCCTCTGTCCTCCACTCGTTACCTGTATTAATGACACCTGTTTGAACTTGTTATCAGTATAAAAGACACCTGACCACAACCTCAAACAGTCACACTCCAAACTCCACTATGGCCAAGACCAAAGAGCTGTCAAAGGACACCAGAAACACAATTGTAGACCTGCACCAGGCTGGGAAGACAATCTGCAATATGTAAGCAGCTTGGTTTGAAGAAATCAACTGGGAGCAATTATTAGGAAATGCAAGACATACAAGACCACTGATAATCTCCCTCGATCTGGGGCTCCACGCAAGATCTCACCCCGTGGGGTCAAAATGATCACAAGAACGGTGAGCAAAAATCCCAGAACCACACGGGGGGACCTAGTGAATGGCCTGCAGAGAGCTGGGACCAAAGTAACAAAGCCTACCATCAGTAACACACTACGCCGCCAGGGACTCAAATCCTGCAGTGCCAGACGTGTCCCCCTGCTTAAGCCAGTACATGTCCAGGCCTGTCTGAAGTTTGCTAGAGAGCATTTGGGTGATCCATAAGAAGATTGGGAGAATGTCATATGGTCAGATGAAACCAAAATATAACTTTTTGGTAAAAACTCAACTCGTCATGTTTGGAGGACAAAGAATGCTGAGTTGCATCCAAAGAACACCATACCTACTGTGAAGCATGGGGGTGGAAACATCATGCTTTGGGGCTGTTTTTCTGCAAAGGGACCAGGACGACTGATTCGTGTAAAGGAAAGAATGATTGGGGCCATGTATCGTGAGATTTTGAGTGAAAACCTCCTTCCATCAGCAAGGGCATTGAAGATGAAACGTGGCTGGGTCTTTCAGCATGACAATGATCCCAAACACACCGCCCGGGCGTTTCAAGGTCCTGGAGTGGCCTAGCCAGTCTCCAGATCTCAACCCCATAGAAAATCTTTGTAGGGAGTTGAAAGTCCGTGTTGCCCAGCAACAGCCCCAAAACATCACTGCTCTAGAGGAGATCTGCATGGAGGAATGGGCCAAAATACCAGCAACAGTGTGTGAAAACCTTGTGAAGACTTACAGAAAACGTTTGACCTCTGTCATTGCCAACAAAGGGTATATAACAAAGTATTGAGAAACTTTTGTTATTGACCAAATACTTATTTTCCACCATAATTTGCAAATAAATTCATTAAAAATCCTACAATGTGAAATTCTGGATTTTTTTTCTCATTTTGTCTGTCATAGTTGAAGTGTACCTATGATGAAAATTACAGGCCTCTCTCATCCTTTTAAGTGGGAGAACTTGCACAATTGGTGGCTGACTAAATAGTTTTTTGCCCCACTGTACTTTCTTCTAGACTATAGATTCTATATCCTATAGAAACAGACTTAATACTGTGAGTTGTTATGGTACTGTATGGCTCCTTACCAAGAGATTAGTGTAACTATCTAAAGTATGTTTGTTGTTTGAAAGCATGCATTGTATTATAGTGAATGTTTCCTTCCTCACTAACATATTCTATCCAGCTTCCTGTCATAGAGCCATACATCTGTGAATGGTAATCAGAGAAAGTCTAATAAAGTTCTACGGGGTTTTTTGTGTTCTAGATCGCTCAGGGATTGAGAACGTGAACTCTGTGGAGGCGCTTCAGGAAACTCTGATCCGGCACCTGAAGGGCCTCATCACTAAGAACCACACCAACGAGTCAGCCATATTCACCAAGCTGCTCCTCAGACTGCCCGAACTGCGCTCCCTTAATAACATGCACTCTGAGCAGCTGCTGGCCTTCAAGATCCATCACTAGACCAGAACCAAGTTCTGAACCTGGGGAGTATTCATTAGGCACCAAATGGAACATTTACTGAGATGGGGAGGTACCACATGAACTTGCCCAATAATAAATGCTTGTAAATTTTTCCCCCGTTGCAAAACCTTTTGCTATGGTGTGCCCTAATGAATATGACCATGGACATTGGGTCTGAGGCCTGTGGTTGTGGACCACAAAGCCCATTTCTCCACCCACCTTGACACACCTCGACCATCTACACTAATGAACTATGAACCCTGACCTCCAAGAGAACCCTCATCACGCCCCTCACTTCACGTGATCTTTTCCCTTCACAAACAAGTTGAAGTAGTCAGCAAATGTGTCAAGATCAAAGGGGAGGGAGGGGAAATACTTAAGACTTCAACGTTATCGTACTGTAAGGCTGAAAGGCTTCTGTTGTAATAACCATGAATACACACGTTCAGACACAAGCGGAAGATATTATGTTTCTTTGTCTTGTTTCTGTATGTCCGTGTTGTGTAGGAAGTTTGCAACTGTACAACCCTTAGAGAATAACCTTTTATAAATATTGTGTAGATGTGTATTTTTGCATCGTTGGTGCAATATGAAATGTGATTTGATTATTTACACTTTTCGTTTAGGTCTTACACCATGGCTCTCCAACCCTGTTCCCAGAGAGCTACCACCTTGTAGGTTTTTGCTCCAACCTTGTTCATGGAGAGCTACGATCCTGTAGGTTTTTGCTCCAACCCTGTTCCCAGAGAGCTACCACCTTGTAGGTTTTTGCTCCAACCTTGTTCATGGAGAGCTACCATCCTGTAGGTTTTTTCTCCAACCCTCTTCCTGGAGAGCTACCATCCTGTAGGTTTTTGCTCCAACCCTCTTCCTGGAGAGCTACCATCCTGTAGGTTTTTTCTCCAACCTGTTCCTGAAGAGCTACCATCCTGTAGGTTTTTGCTCCAACCCTCTTCCTGGAGAGCTACCATCCTGTAGGTTTTTGCTCCAACCCTCTTCCTGGAGAGCTACCATCCTGTAGGTTTTTGCTCCAACCCTCTTCCTGGAGAGCTACCATCCTGTAGGTTTTTTCTCCAACCTGTTCCTGAAGAGCTACCATCCTGTAGGTTTTTGCTCCAACCCTCTTCCTGGAGAGCTACCACCCTGTAGGTTTTTTCTCCAATCTCTTCCTGAAGAGCTACCACCCTGTAGGTTTTTGCTCCAACCTCTTCCTGGAGAGCTACCACCCTGTAGGTTTTTTCTCCAACCTCTTCCTGGAGAGCTACCACCCTGTAGGTTTTTGCTCCAGCCCTCTTCCTGGAGAGCTACCATCCTGTAGGTTTTTTCTCCAACCTGTTCCTGAAGAGCTACCATCCTGTAGGTTTTTGTTCCAACCCTCTTCCTGAAGAGCTACCACCCTGTAGGTTTTTGCTCCAATCTCTTCCTGAAGAGCTACCATCCTGTAGGTTTTTTTTCCAACCCTCTTCCTGGAGAGCTACCATCCTGTAGGTTTTTTCTCCAACCCTCTTCCTGGAGAGCTACCATCCTGTAGGTTTTTGCTCCAACCCTCTTCCTGAAGAGCTACCACCCTGTAGGTTTTTGCTCCAACCCTCTTCCTGGAGAGCTACCATCCTGTAGGTTTTTGCTCCAACCCTCTTCCTGGAGAGCTACCACCCTGTAGGTTTTTGCTCCAACCCAATCTAGCACACTTGATTCTAATAATTAGCTGGTTGATAAGGTGAATCAGGTTAGGTACAACTGGGGTTGGAGTGAACCTACAGGAAGGTAGCTTTCCAAGAACAGGGTTAGAGAGCTTTGTTCTACACCTTGGGTGTATTTAAAATAAACATATATATTTATAATTGTAGGCAGACTAATCTAGAAGAATGTTGTGCTTATTGCCTGAAATGACAGGGTGATTCTAAAGGGGGTTAGGGCTCGTTAATTAAACTCCAAACCATCTAGTTGAAAGTAAACTGACAATGAATGAATGAATGACTACAGAGGAGGTTTGTCTCCTCTAAACTATAGGTGTTGAATGACATTAAGGGGGATGTTGTAAAAGCATAGATGTAATCAGGGTAACCGCTGCTACGTTACCTCTGTCTCGGTGTGGCCCTATATAGTCACCTGAGGAAGGGCTTTGATTGAATGTTTATTTGTATAGAGGAATCTCTTATTTTATGCTTACGGTTTCAGCTGATGGTGCTGTGTGTGTTACACGCATATAGGAGGTTTGCTGTAAATTATGTTCTTGTAAATTATAATGTTCTTGTAAGGTTATGAACTAACTGCAGTCCATCATTGACAAACACGGTCCAGTCACTTAATTATTATAGTGTATGGTAATAGACCGCATTTGTATGATATGAGTGCAAATGGACAGGAAATCAAATGCATTGAGGTTATTCGAACTGACAAAGGTTAACGTTGGTAACCAATAAAACCTATCGACTCAACACATCTCCACTTGAAGACATTTTAGTTGTTATTTCCATGTCAAAAGGATAAAATTGTTATTGTCATTTTGGGGGGTGCAAATTTTTAGGTGACAGTTTGGGTAAAAAAAATATCCAATTAAACTGCGCAATTTGATTTTACAGATAAACTACTTTGAGTGCTAATTATGCATATTTGTTAACTGTATTTAATTTGTTTCATGAAAAAATGTTTTTTGCACACATTGATATCGTGTATAAGCCCATTTGGAAATAAATAATCTATACAAAAAATAACATAATTCATAAATGCATGTAGGCTATGCACAATTGTCGTGCTTCTGTGGGGCCAGTGTTTGTGGGAAGGGAGAGAAATTTACAAATGTTTTTTTGTCATTCCGTTGGACTCCGCCACCAGCAGCTCTTATACTACTGTCTCAAATGTTTCAACAGAGGACCACTTAACTTGAATAGACAGACTGATGCTTTTGTACTTTTCAAACCTGTACATAGACTACAGATATAGTTATGATGTGCTGTAAATAGGTAGATTCTATTCAAATACAGTATGATTGTAATATTACATGAGATTGTAATTTCCTTTTAGAAATAACACCAAGAGACTAAGGGCTGTAATCAATTGAGCTGCAGGCATTCCATATGATAATGTCTGTTATGCCGTTGATTGATCGATGATTTCAAACCCTTCGTTTCTCTCTCCTTCCAGCTCACCTGCTCTTCATCCTCCATCATCCTCCGTGCTTCTGTTCTGTCAATCGTGTGCATCGCTGACCTACCTTGTGGTCTGTCAGTCTCTGTTTTCTCTCTGAAAGCATTGCAGTATGCAATATATTATTTACATATAGAAATCTATCTGTATACAGTGTTAGTCATTTCTTTTTAGCAGGCTTTCCCACTGTCCAAGCATGATTAGGCCACTGAGAACCAGTAACACAGGCAACAATTACTCAGGTTAAATCGCACTGCTATTTAGAACTCCGCTTGACAAGGTTGAGTCCTTCACAGATCCGGTTCCATTGACTTCCACTTGAAGAGCTTAATTCCTAGAACTTGTTTTCAGGACACACACACACTCTATCAGTATTTCATTTAAAAATAGTTTGGGATTTGGCCACAACCAGCAGCAAGAGAAAGACATTAGCGGAAACATTGAGATACTGTAACCTAAATGGTAATATTCCAAGTAGGTATTACAACCATAGATTTAGATGGTTACATACCTATGTCTATACTGAACAAAAATATAAATGCAACATGTAAAGTGTTGGTCCCATGTTTCATTAGTTCAAATATCGCAGAAATGTTTCATATGTACAAAAAGCTTATTTCTCTCAGTTTGTGCACAGATATGTTTACATCCCTGTTAGGGAGCATTTCTCCTATGCCAAGATAATCCATCCACTGGACAGGTGTGGCATATTAAACAGCATAATCATTACACAGGTGCACCTTGTGCTGGGGACAAAACAACACAAAAATGTGCAGTTTAGTATCACAACACAATGCCACAGATGTTTCAAATTTTGAGGGAGCGTGCAATTGGCATGCTGTGTCTACAGGAATGTCCACCAGATTTGTCAGGGAAAGGGATGCTAATTTCTCTACCATAAGCCACCTCCAACATTGCTTTAAAGAATTTAGCAGTATGTCAATCTGGCCTCACAACCACAGACCATGCGTAACCACGCCAGCCCCAGGACCTCCACATCCGGCTTCTTCACTTGCGGGATCGTTTGAGATCAGCCACCCGTACAGCTGATGAAACTGGGTTTGCACAACGTGAAGAATTTCTGCACAAACTGACAGAAAACTTCTCGGGGAAGCTCATCTGCGTGCTCATTGTCCTTACCAGGGTCTTGACCTGACTGCAGTTTGGCGTCGGAACCGACTTCAGTGGGCAATTGCACACCTTTGATGGCCACTGGCATGCTGGAAAGTGTGCTCTTCATGGATGAATCCTGGTTTCAACTGTACCAGACAGCGTATATGGCGTTGTGTGGGCGAGCGGTTAGCTGAAGTCAACGTTGTGAACAGAGTTCCCCATGGTGGTGGTGGGGTTATGGTATGGGCAGGCATAAACTACGGACAACGAACACAATTGCATTTTATCAACGTCAATATGAATGCACAGGGATACCGTGATGAGATCCTGAGTCCCTTTGTCATGCCATTCAGCCACCACCATCACCTCATGTTTCAGCATAACAATGCACGGCCGGACCCATGGCGCAAGGATCTGTACACAATTCCTGGGAGCTGAAAATGTCCCAGTTCTTCCATGGCCTGCATACTCACCAGACATGTCACCCATTGGGCATGTGTGGGATGCTCTGGATCAACATGTATGACAGCGTATTCCAGTTCCCGCCAATAACCAGCAAATTCGCAAAGGAGTGGGACACAAGGCCACAATCAACAGCCTGATCAACTCTATGTGAATGAGATGTGTTGCGCTGCAAGAGGAAAATGGTGGTCACGCACACCAGATACTGACAGGTTTTCTGGTCCATGCCACTACTTTTTTTTTAAAGATATCTGTGACCCAACAGATGCATATCTGTAATCCCAGTCATGTGAAATCCATAGATTAGGGCCTAATTTATGTATTTCAATAAACTGATTTCCTTATATGAGCTGAACTCTGTGACATTTTTTTAATTGTTGCTTGTGCTGTTTATATTTGTGTTCAGTCTAGTTACATCCTAGTATGGTCCTCTGCACCTTCATGGCCTCATACTTCAAACTCTTATCCAAAACAAATGTAAAACCCTACTTCCCATTCGTGCACAATAGGTATTTAACAACACCAGTACAGTGCATTTGGAAAGTACTCAGATCCCTTGACTTTTTCCACATTTTGTTATGTTACAGCCTTGTTCTAAAATGTATTACATTTTTTCGCCCTCATCAATCTACACACAATAGCTCAAAATGACAAAGCAAAAACTGTTTTTTAGAAAATGTTGCTAATTTATAAAATATAAAAACCTGAAATATAACATTTACATAAGTATTCAGACCCTTTACTCAGTACTTTGTTGAAGCACCTTTGGCAGGGATTACAGTCTTCTTGGGTATGACACTATAAGCTTGGCACATCTGTATTTGGGGAGCTTCTCCCATTGTTCTCTGCAGATCCTCTCAAGCTCAATCAGGTTGGATGGGGAGTGTTGTTGCACAGCTAATTTCAGGTCTCTCCAGAGATGCTCGATCGGGTTCAAGTCTGGGCTCTGGCTGGGCCATTCAAGGACGTTCAGAGACTTTTCCCGAAACCACTCCTGCATTGTCTTGGCTGTGTGGTTAGTGTCGTTGTCCAGTTGGAAGGTAAACTTTTGCCCCAGTCTGAGGTCCTGAGCGCTCTGGAGCAGGTTTTCATCAAGGATCTCTCTGTACTTTGCTCCGTTCATCTTTGCCTTGATTCTGACTAGTCTCTCAGTCCCTGACACTGAAAAACATCCCACAACATGATGCTGCCACCACCATGCTTCACTGTAGGGATGGTGCCAGGTTCCCTCCAGATGTGATGCTTGACATTCAGGCCAAAGAGTTCAATCTTGGTTTCATCAGATTAGAAAATATTTTTTCTCATGGTCTGAAAATCTGTAGTTGCCTTTTGGCAAACTCTAGCAGCCTGTCATGTGCCTTTTACTGAGGAGTGGCTTCTGTCTGACCACTCTACCTTAAAGGCCTGATTGTCCTTCTGGAAGGTTCTCAAATCTCCACAGAGGAACTCTGGAGCTCTGTCACAGTGACCATCGGGTTCTTGGTCACCTCCCTGACCAAAGTCCTTCTCCCCTGATTGCTCAGTTTGGCTGGGCGGCCAGCTCTAGGAAGAGTCTTGGTGGTTCCAAACGTCATCCATTTAAGAATGATGGTGCCGTTCAATGCTGCAGAGATATTTTGGTACCCTTCCCCAGATCTGTGCCTCGACGCAATCATGTCTCGGAGCTCTACGGACAATTCCTTCGACCTCATGGCTTGGTTATTGCTCTGGCATGCACTGTCAACTGTGGGACCTTTATATAGACAGGTGTGTGCATTTACAAATCATGTCCAATCAATTGAATTTACCACAGGTGGACTCCAATCAAGTTGTAGAAACGTCTGAAGGATGATCAATGGAAACAGAATGCACCTGAGCTCAATTTCAAGTCTCATATCAAAGGGTCTGAATACTTATGTAAATAAGGTATTTCTGTTTTCTTTTATACATTTGCAAAAATGTATAAAAAAACTATTTTCGCTTTGTCATTACAGGGTATTGTGTGTAGATTGCTGAGGAAAAACATGTATTTAATCCATTTAAGAATAAGGCTGTAATTTATGAAAATGTAGAAAAAGTCTAGGGGTCTGAATACTTTCTGATGCCACAAACCTGTAGGCACATACAAAACCTCTTGCTTATGAATAACAGTTCTACATGATGCCAATGTCAAATCAAATCAAATCAAATGTATTTATATAGCCCTTCGTACATCAGCTGATATCTCAAAGTGCTGTACAGAAACCCAGCCTAAAACCTCAAACAGCAAGCAATGCAGGTGTAGAAGCACGGTGGCTAGGAAAAACTCCCTAGAAAGGCCAAAACCTAGGAAGAAACCTAGAGAGGAACCAGGCTATGTGGGGTGGCCAGTCCTCTTCTGGCTGTGCCGGTGGAGATTATAACAGAACATGGCCAAGATGTTCAAATGTTCATAAATGACCAGCATGGTCCAATAATAATAAGGCAGAACAGTTGAAACTGGAGCAGCAGCACGGCCAGGTGGACTGGGGAGGAGTCATCATGTCAGGTAGTCCTGGGGCATGGTCCTAGGGCTCAGGTCCTCCGAGAGAGAGAAAGAAAGAGAGAATTAGAGAGAGCACACTTAAATTCACACAGGACACCGAATAGGACAGGAGAAGTACTCCAGATATAACAAACTGACCCTAGCCCCCCGACACATAAACTACTGCAGCCTAAATACTGGAGGCTGAGATGCTTAATGCTTAAGCAAGCATTTCCCCAAAAGTATTCAAGTCCTCAATAATATACAACTTTGCATCCCATTAGCTAGGTTTACATCCAATTTGCAACAGATTTTCATGCTTATATTCTAAAATCTGCATAAAACAATATGCCCATTTTCCCAACAGAGATGTTTCTATCAAATTGATTTGTTGCAGATTAAAGGCTGTGCATGATGAGGTAGTGCACATAAAAATCCCTTTTGCGGTTAAATTCCCATGTCCCAGGATAAAACATACAAGTCAAATGGGTTTCCATCGCATTTTCAACTCTACTGATGGTTTTGTCACAAAAAAAGTTACGTTATATAGCAAATGTGCCCACTCTGGTATTGACACGTACACTTTAGCCAACAGCTCGCAGACAGTGCTGGTAAAATCTACATGAGATTATTATCGAGTATTTTTATTTGTCAAATGGCAGTCAAGCGTTGATCATCATATCACCAGAATAAGACCCTCGATATTTATTGGAAAGAAGTATCAAGATCACCTTTCACCTTCACCACCCTTTGAAGTTCATCATTTATTTAATCTGTAGCCTATTAAACTGCTTGCTTTCCCCAAATCTTAGTGGGAAGACGACACGTCATCGCGCGATAGTTATTATATCAATATTTGCACATTAATGGCGTTTCCACAGCCATTTCTCGTATAATGAATTTTACTTACACAAAAAGATCACACCGTGTCTAGCATATTTTGTTTTGTTGTCATTTGGGAAAGTTTACTGACAAATTTGCTCTTTCCTTCGGGCCTGTCTTCTATTGGACATGTAGCCCACTTTACTCACATAGAAAGGTTGGATGGAAACTGGTTATTGTAATAAAAAGGAATCACTTTGTATTGCATTTATCTATTGATAGCAATTCTTACACTTAATTTACTTGCCGAGTTAGCTTTTAATCTTCATTTTTAACTATTCAAGTACAAAATCTAATTCCTGAATTTAATGTAATTAATAACTGACTGTAGCTAGGACTCCATCCAACAGATTTTAATATGAATATTCTAGAATCCACATAAATATGCGCATTTCCCCACCAGTGGTATGTTTCTACCAAATTAACCTGTTGCAAATAAAAATACGTGCGTGATGATGTTGTGAACACAAAGTGAACTTTTTCGCGTAAACTTTCATGTACCAAATACAAATCTAAAGGCCAGTGTGTTTCCATAGCATTTTCAACTCTACTGATTGTCACAAAAACTGTTGCGTTAACTAGCAAATGTGCCTACTCTGGTCTTTGTACCTTCGCTCTAGCCAACAGTTTGCAGTTAAAGTGCGGGTAGGCTGTGCAGGTGGTCTAATCTACATGATGAGAATGTTATGGATAAGAACAAGAATATTTATATTTGTCAAACAGCAGTGAAGCATCGATCATCATGTCCTTAGAATAGGACCCTCGATATGGAAAGCAGCATCAAGCCCATCACCTTGTACTTTCACCACCCTTTGAAGTTCATCATAATTTATTTAACCTGTAGCCTGAAATAAACTGCATGGCTTCCCGTGTCCTCGTTTTTATATATTATTATTATTAATTTTTTCCCGAGTCGTAGTGGGAGGACCACACACCATATCATCTCGTGACTCTTCGGTATTATATTACTTCGATATTTTCACGTAAAGGCGTTTCCACAGCCATTTTCCGCATAATACATTTTAGAGACACAAAAAGATCCCACCATGAACAAGTACAAATACACCGAACCTTCCTATTTCCACCATTGTTTTTTTTATATGCTATGACTTTACTGGATGGAAACGTGCTTACTAATTATGCTAAAATGACGCCATCATCCCTGGACCTGGTACAAACTTCAACCAGCAGAGAGAAGTGTTGCTCTTTTAACCAACCGTTGACATAAGAGTTTTTTTTATGGACACATCAGATACAAGGTGAATCTTTG
Source organism: Oncorhynchus mykiss (assembly GCF_013265735.2). Classification (NCBI taxonomy): domain Eukaryota; kingdom Metazoa; phylum Chordata; class Actinopteri; order Salmoniformes; family Salmonidae; genus Oncorhynchus; species Oncorhynchus mykiss. The sequence goes on from NC_048582.1 coordinate 49,325,824, forward strand.
ATCCTGTAGCTGTCTGTGTCTGTCCCTTTATAGAAGATGAACCACTGATCAAAATGTTGCTTTATTTAATATTACTTCAACATAATGACTTAGTAATTCATGTAGCTCAAGTCCTGTCATCTTTTAAAAAATAAAAATATGGTATTTTTGGTGTGAATTTCAAAGGAGGAATGGTATGGTGCTACAGAGCTTTATCCCAATGTTCACCGTGATTCCACTAACTGAACCCTGACATTTGAAAACACAGCAGCAGCTTTCTCTCTCTCCCCCCTTTTCTCTCTCTCTCCCTCCCCCTCCCTATCTCCCTCTCTCTCTGTGTGCCACAGTCACATGTTATTCACTTTTCCACTTTACCTAATTGGGTCATATTGTTTTATTTCAAATAGACAAAAACAGCCTCCATTCTGTTATTCAATAGGAGCGAGTCTATTAAAAAAAGAAGGGAATTTAGATTTTTTTAGGGTTAGTCTGTTCTGGTTTGTCTGAGGATTACTGCTATGAACATAAATATCCAGGCAGTGATTAAATAGAGCCAAAATAAATGTCAGAGAGGGCAAACAAATCATATTACACACAAATGCACAGAGTATACATGCACTCACATATGTCATTTGCATGTACTAATTGTATTTTTAGGATTACCTACACTTTCCCATGTGAAACATTGAATGACCTCTGACCTTTTTGAAATGGCTGAGATGATGAAAGTTATGACCCCTATCAAATCTGGGGTTGGTCTGAATCAACCTTGGGTTTAATACTGACCAAGGAAAAGCACTGAATTAATGATGGTTTTGAAAAGGGCAAAAAAAAGGCCTTGGCAATGTGTACAAGTGCAAGATCTTAATTTGATCCCCTGTGGTTGCAGGAAATGTCCTGCAAAACAGGAAATGCAAACTTTTAGTGTATTCAACGTTTAAAAAAGGCTTCTAAAGTTTGTTATTTCCTCTTTAAAATGTCAGACTTGATTTGCCCGAACCAAAAATGTATCAATCCCTACAAAAATGTCCATTAATTATAATTCCTGCTGTGAGAAACGGATCAAATTAAGATCCCACACCTGTAGCACTTCAGTTGAATTGTAGAGAGAGGCTTTTAGGGGCTATGACCCTTTCATGGATGGTGGGGCGTTTGCACAATTATCACATTGTGTCACGATCGTCGTATTGAGGAGACCAAAGCGCAGCATGGTGTGAATGCATGAAATACACTAAAACAAACAAGACGACCGTGACTGCTATAGAAACACTGTGCTAACATGCAACATAACATAGACGATAACCCTCCAACCACAATACAAAACAGGCTACCTAAATATGGTTCCCAATCAGAGAAAACGACAAACACCTGCCACTGATTTAGAAACATATCAGGCCAAAACACATAGAAATAGACAAACTAGACATACAACATAGAATGCCCACTCATATCACACCCTGACCAAACAAAACATAAAAACAAACAACGCAAATAATGGTCAGAGTGTGACACATTGACTCATAAACGGAATTATCATTCAACATTATCTTCATTACAATATCATGATCAGTAAATGATAGATCTGACTTTCGAAAACGTAATATGGGTTTCGGTTTCTGTCTATTTCGAGGTTGGTTAGCATGTTAGCTGAAGTACGCACTGATTGTAGTCATCCCGTTCGTCAGGATGTGTTTCACCTGTGCTGGTCCAGCAGGTATTTAATATCTGCTGGCCCAGTGCATCAGCTGGAGAGATGATGCTACACCTCACGTTAGCGCTTTTACTTTAGTTAGCCAGGAAGAAGCTGGAGTTTTATCCTGTGTTTGTCTCGCGCCATATTTGTTTTACTCCATATCCTAAATTGGTGTTTTTCCCCTGTTAGTTTGTCTTACCTGAGGTAAATTTAGTGGGCACTCATGGTGGGTTTCTTTTTGAAACCCCTTTTTAGTTGCTTTCTGTCTTTCAGAACCTCTTTTTGTTTTGGTTGTCTTAGTGATTGTTGTTAGTTTCCTTTCATGAGTGATGACATTTTGAGGTTGTCCTTTGGGAACGTGTGATATTTTACAAATAATAAAAACACTTCATGACATTTTCTCAAAACCATCTTTATTCTCAACATCCAATTCACATTAAGTGCAAACATCGGCATAATCATGAGAATCCAAATTCATAATTATTATCTCAATTTTTTTGTGCAACTTGTCTTTTCTTCCAGGGCACCCAAGTCAAAGCACTCTGTCCAAAACATGTCATATTCAGACTCATTCTCATTCAATTACACTTACATCACACACTATAATTTCACTCTCTCCAAAGACTTGTCGTCCAATATTCCAGATATCATTGATAAATGTTTACTACATCATGAACAACATATTGTTGGTATTTATCTGCTTAGACAATAAGACATGAAAACACAAGTAAATCATTCTGGGTTATTATTTTAACAGTGAGTGGATTTGCTTGGCTGATGTTGGGGATGCTGTCAGAAAAGGAGCTGGTCTTGCATTAATAACGTCTTTATTCAAATTGTCCAGCCCAATTTTGCAGTATGTATTGTTTTTTCCCCTGACAGTATATATAGAGTTCAGAGGAGGCTGGTGAGGGGAGGACAGTTCATAATAATGAATGATGAATAATGAGTAAATGGAATGGTATCAAAAACATTGAAACCAGATGTTTGATGTGTTTGAGACTATTCCATTGATTTTGTTCCAGCCATTACTATGAGCCTGTCTTCCCCATTTAACATGCCACCAGCCACCACTGATAGAGTTCCATACATTAACCAACTGATATTTTGTCAAGGTGAAACTAACACTGCAATCTGTCTATGAATCTTATAGTTCATGAAGTTCACATAGTTATATCTAAACAAATGTAAAACAGTATGTCGTTGTGGTTTGCAAATGAAATTGTGGGAAAGATTGTTTTTCCCTGTTATTTACGTAAAACAGTAACATTTTCATAATATGCATACATTATCTGTAAAAAATTATGCAGTCTGAAAATATACATCCTTTTATCCTCTATAGTACTGTAAAATAGCTTCTTTTCTATTGGTGCAACATTTGTTGTTATTGGTTTGTAACTGAGTTAAGAGTGACCACTCTTACGAGAGATAATACCACACGGGCGCTTTAAGAAGTATCTTGTGGAATAAGGTGACATTCGGCAGAGTGCATGTTTACAGATGACTACAAATCACTTTGCATCGCAAATAACTACTCATTCTATGATCAAGATTAGCCATTCTGTGCAGCCATTGCCTTTTTCAAACGGATAGCATCAAATATGCTGATTGTCACAACTCATTCTAGGGCCACTGACTTAGCCTGTGTCCCAGTTCAACTTGTGAACTAGGAAGTAATTGGACCCTGCGCCACTTCCTGTTTACAATTTCCCGCCTGTTTCTCTCTGATTGTCTGTGCATTGTTAACTGTGCAGTTTGTGTGAGTTGTGAGGTCCTAGTCATTCAAACACTGCAAAGTCTATTGCTTTATGAAAGGCATCACATTTACAGAGAAAACACAAGCTGCTTTGAGGAGTAGTTTGAAGCTTGGATAGTAATGCATGTATTTTTACACAAAGCTGCATTTTTTTTGCAGTTGCAAACAAACCACAATATCATATTTTTTCCCCCCCAAGAAAAATACAACCAAAATAAAGAGGAAAAATGAGCAATAGCTGAAGAGTTTTTCAATCTGTCAGCTCTTTCTCCGTACCTTTTTATTGTTATTGTTGTCATTAAATTCACGTGGCAGCTAGGGGTGTAATGGTTTACCAAACACATGGTTCAGTTGCTATTGTGGTTTTGGGATCACGATTCGGTTCGGTTTTTGGTACAGCGGGAAAATGAAATGCCAACAGTTTTTGTAGTACATGTTTGTTTCTTTAATAAAATCCAAAGTGTTGGTATTCCTGAATCCATATATGATCATGAGTCATATAACGCCTGATGAGAGCACCATCAGGAATAACAAACACTTTGTATTTTCTCAAAGGAAAACGCGATTAACTCATCAACAACAACACTAAAATAAAGTGCAATATGCGTATGAAATCAATATGCAAACATGGCTCAGACATGGTATTTAGTGTTTTCTTACAAAGAGAAAAAGATGCACACTTGTGTGACTCTCATAAAGGGAGCGTGTCTGTAACAGGGTACTTCTCATTTTTAACTCCGGGGTAATGTTATAGCCTCTCTGTAACACTGGAGGTCCATCCATCTGTAGTAAGCGCAGTACAGGATGCACTTGCCAATTCATTGACAACGTCGACTTTAGCTTGCTTATATAAAGTGGATACTACCTGTTTGAGATGTAATATTTAAATGTTGATTACAGGGTGCACATAGGCTCTAGTTGTTTTAATGGACAAACCTGAAATATTTACTCAAGAGGCATACAATGCAGTTCATGGCATTGCCTATCGGCCTAGTGTTTCATTGTTTTAATATATTTATTTGGGTCCACAATGCGGACCGAACCGTGCTCCCTGTACCAATTCGATACGTGTACCGTTACACCCCGAGTGGCAGCGATTCTCTCCTCTGTGGTCAACATAGGGTTTGACCCCCAGACTCCACCCACATGTCATTCATACAGGCATGAATCAGCCAATAAGCAAGTATCATAGAACCCACCAGTCCTTATAGGAGGGAGCATCATCACCATCATCACATACAGTAACTCTCATGTTGAGAATATAATATAACGCATGAACATCAATGAGTCAATAGTTCCCATGGGGTCTTGTGAGACATCAGGAGGAGGTTCTGCCTGGATCACAGCTCACAGTGTCTGTCTGGTCTGTCCGTCTGCAGCTCATGAGCTACACTATTTCAATAACGTTCTGTTTCATGATGCGAGTCTACACTCTACAGCTTGAATGAGAGCCGGAAGCATGTTCTAGAAGAATGCTCTAAAAGAAGGTTCATGGGAAACGATCCAATACAGTTGAATGAATTAGCAATTTTTTTGGCACTGCATGAGTAGCATCATTCAGAAAAGAGATAGTTATAGAACGGATTCAGTCTTTTTGCTGACTTCATGTCAAATTGTGCTTTTATATCTGTCCTGATCGTTTAGGTTTAACACAGAAGAGGAGAAACAAGACGTCTTTTAGCTAGCTGTTTCTCTGTGGACGAGTTGTATAGTGTTGTGCCTTTCCATTGTTAGAAATGTGACCGGGTCTACTCATGTGGGAGCTTGTGGTGGGAATCATAGAAATATAATTAGAATAAGAATAGCTGCAGGTCCACCCATCCCATTACAGAACATTTACTTGAATGGGAATGCCTGTTCTACTATTTCTATGGTGTGAAGGATATGAGTACAGTCAGAGTGTATTTGAATGTTGCAGGATGGCAGCACTGAGCATACAGTTGAAGTTGTAAATATACATACACCTTAGCCAAATACATTTAAACTCGGTTTTTCACAATTCCTGACATTTAATCCTAGTAACAATTCCATGTCTTAAGTCAGTTAGGATCACCACTTTATTTTAAGAATCTGAAATGTCAGAATAATAGTAGAGAGAATGATTTATTTCAGCTTTTATTTCTTTCATCACATTCCCAGTGGGTCAGAAGTTTACATACTCTCAATTAGTATTTGATAGCATTGCCTTGATATTTTTTAACTTGGGTCAAACATTTCGGGTAGCCTTCCACACGCTTCCCACAATAAGTTGGGTGAATTTTGTCCCATTCCTCTTGACAGAGCTGTGTAACTGAGTCATGTTTGTAGGCCTCCTTGCTCGCACATGCCTTTTCAGATCTGCCCACAAATTTTCTATAGGATTGAGGTCAGGACTTTGTGATGGCCACTCCAATACCTTGACTTTGTTGTCCTTAAGCCATTTTGCCAAAACTTTGGATGTATGCTTGGGGTCATTGCACATTTGGAAAACCCATTTGCAACCAAGCTTGAACTTCCTGACTGATGTCTTGAGATGTTGCTTCAATATATCCACATAATTTTCCTCCCTTATGATGCCATCTATTTTGTGAAGTGCACCAGTCCCTCCTGCAGCAAAGCACCCCCACAACATGATGCTGCCGCCCCCGTGCTTCAAGGTTGGGATGGTGTTCTTCAGCTTGCAAGCCTCTGCCTTTTTCTTCCAAACATAACAATGATAATTACAGCCAAACAATTCAATTTTTGATTAATCAGACCAGAGGACATTTCTCCAAAAAGTATGATGTTTGTCCCCATGTGCAGTTACATACCACCATTTTTTATGCCGTTTTTTGAGCAGTGGCTTCTTCCTTGCTGAGCGTCCTTTCAGGTTATGTCGATATAGGACTCGTTTACTGTGGATATAGATACTTTTGTACCTGTTTCCTCCAGCATCTTCACAAGGTCCTTTGCGGTTCTTCTGGGATTGATTTCCACTTTTCGCACCAAAGTATGTCCAACTCTAGGAGACAGAACGTGTGTCCTTCCTGAGCGGTATGACGGCTGCATGGTCCCATGGTGTTTATACTTGCCTACTATTGTTTGTACAGATGAACCTGGTACTTTCAGGCTTTTGGAAATTGCTCCCAAGGATGAACCAGACTTGTGGAGGTCCACCATTTTTTCCTGAGGGCTTGGCTGATATCTTTTGATTTTCCAATGATGTCAAGCAAAGAGGCACTGGGTTTGAAGGTTGGCCTTGAAATACATCCACAGGTACACCTACAATTGACTCAAATGATGTCAATTAGCCTATCAGAAGCTTATAAAGCCATGACATAATTTTCTAGAATTTTCCAAGCTGTTTAAAGTCACAGTCAATATAGTGTATGTAAACTTCTGACCCACTGGAATTGTGATACAGTGAATTATAAGTGAAATAATCTGTCTGTAAACAATTGCTGGAAAAATGACTTGTGTCATGCACAAAGTAGATGTCCTAACCGACTTGCCAAAACTATAGTTTGTTAACAAGAAATTTGTGGAGTGGTTGAAAAACAAGTTTTAATGACTCCAACCTAAGTGTATGTAAACTTCCGACTTCAACTGTAGCTCTCACAGAACACCAGCACCAGAAGGACACCTGTATGAAAGCTACTCCACATCCCTTGACTGGGGAAGTATCGTAGGAAGAGAATGCGAAATGGAAGGGAATAATGCTGGTTAGCTGGCTTCTGCTGTCTGTCACTGACCTTCTCAGTGTTGGCGGAGTCAGCATTCGGTATTAAAATGGACTCAAATTAAACACTACACGTTGCATGGTTTGTATGACTGACTGAACGAGCACCGTCGACGACAGAAATTAGACTGTACAATTAACACAACAAAAACTTATAGAGAAGTAACTGAGAAGTGAAACATTTACAAAATAAAAACCAAAAGAAAATGCTATTCACATGTACCCGCATCATAAGGGATGGTTCCATCCATAAGAACTAGGCTGAGAAGCTAGGCTACACCTAAGGTATGGAATGAAGTGACTCAGTAGTGCTAATGAGAGTTCCAACAACGTGTCCCAAGACGCCTAGAGCCACTCTGAGGCCCACTGTCGTAGCCCCGGCCAGGCGCCCACGCACACACACACTCTGACACACACCTCGGCAGGGTGTGTGGGCCCGTCTGTCCGTCAATCCTCAAAAACCTCCAGGAAGAGTGGGGGGAAGAGTTCATTGGGGCACTCCACCTTCATATGCAGGAAGCGGGAGGCGTGGCACGCCCCGATCATCCGCAGGTCCGTCACCTTCATCAGCAGCTTGGGCCAGAATTGCGCCACCTTGTGTTTGCGGTAGTTGATGTAATGTTCAAAGGCCAGAAGGAACTCCTCCTGACAGCGCTCAATACGCTCCACGCTGGTCAGCCCCGGACGGTCTGGGGAGGGAGGGAGAGATAGACAGAAAGGAGAAAAGGATGAATATGGATGAGTTTCATACTGTACTGTATATTACTACTGTCACGTAGATAGAACAATTCTATATTAATTCAACCCAAATCTACAAACACGATCTCACTGGAGATAGAGACTATAACTCAACACTTGTATTAATTGGATATCCTGTAATCGGTCACTGGCTTGTTTCATTAGCACTACTAAGTCACTCCAGGGGTTGCATGTGTGATAGATTTACAGAACATCTGATTAATACAAGTATTGAGTTTTGAGTAAGTATGCTACAGAATTATTCAAACAAATACCAGATTGGCTCACGTTTGCCATTGATTTCACAACTATAAAAGTCAATGCAGACGATCTGTGCATGTGGATATAATAGGACATCGATGGCTTCACAGAACAGAGTGGCATCATCTTAGAGATGGAGGGAGGGAGATGTGTGGACCCTGCACAAAGTTATTGATTTTGAACGTCAAACCCCCGGACGGCCATTGTAGTCTCATCATTAGATGGTTTCCTTTCCTAGGGTGGGCTCTGTAATCCCTTATAATCGCTACGTGAAAGATTGGCCTAATGGGTTTAAACAGACCTCTGGTGGAAGGTAACAGCAGTATTGACGTGTGACTGACTGTGGTTAATCACACATGAAAACAGGCCGGCACACACTGACGTACTGGCTTTACCGACTGTTTCATTGCTTACTGATTGTTTTGCTGTAGGTCTCACGGGGAGGGGGGGGGGGGTAAAGCCACAGGAACTACAGGCTCTTTGCTAACAAGTCACTGTATATGAATAAATATATTCACTGAGTGTACAAAACATCAGGCCTTTCTACTATTGAGTTACTCCCCTTTTTGCCCCCAGAACAGCCTCAATTCGTCGGGGCCTGGACTCTACTGTACAAGGTGAGACAAGCGATCCAAAAGATGCTGGCCCATGTTGACTCCAATGCTTCCCACAGTTGTGTCAAGTTGGTTGGATGTCCTTTGGGTGGTGGACCATTCTTGATACACAGGGGAGACTGTTGAGCTTAAAAAGCAGCGTTGCAGTTCTTGACAAACTCAACCCAGTGTGCCTGGTATTACAATACCCTGTTCAAAGGCACTTACAGTGCATTCAGAAAATATTGGACTTTTTCCACATTTTGTTACGTTACAGCCTTATTCTAAAATGGATTACATTAAAATGTTCCTCATCAATCTACACACAACACCCTATAATGACAAAGCAAAAACAGGTTTTTAAAATTTTTTGCAAATGTACTAGAAATAAAAAGCTGAAATGTCACATTTACATAAGTATTCAGACCCTTTACTCAGTACTTAGTTGAAGCACCTTTGGCAGCGATTACAGCCTCGAGTCTTCTTGGGTATGACGCTACAAGCTTGGCACACCTGTATTTGGGGGGTTTCTCCCATTCTTCTCTGCAGATCCTCTCAAGCTCTGTCAGGTTGGATGGGGAGCGTTGCTGCACAGCTATTGTTAGATCGGGTTCAAGTCTGGGCTCTGGTTGGGCCTCTTGTCTCGAAGCCACTCCTGCATTGTCTTGCAGTGTGCTTAGGGTCATTGTCCAGTTGGAAGGAGAACCTTCGCCCCAGTCCTGAGGTCCTGAGCGGTCTGGAGCAGGTTTTCATCAAGGATCTCTCTGTACTTTGCTCTGTTCATCTTTCCCTCGATCCCGACTAGTCTCCCAGTCCCTGCCACTGAAAAACATCCTCACAGCATGATGCTGCCACCACCATGATTCACTGTAGGGATGGTGCCAGGTTTCCTCCAGATTTGTCGCTTGGCATTCAGGCCAAAGAGTTCAATCTTGTTTCTCATAGTCTGAGAGTCCTTTAGGTGCCTTTTGGCAAACTCCAAGGGTGCTGTCATGTGCCTTTTACTGAAGAGTGGCTTCCTTCTGGCCACTCTACCATAAAAGCCTGATTGGTGGAGTGCTGCAGAGATAAGTGTCCTTCTGGAAGGTTCTCCCATCTCCACAGAGGAACTCTGGAGCTCTGTCAGAACCATCGGGTTCTTGGCCACCTCCCTGACCAAGGCCCTTCTCCCCCGATTGCTCAGTTTGGCTGGGCGGCCAGCTCTAGGTATTGTCTTGGTGGTTCCACTGTGTTCTTGGGGACCTTCAATGCTGCTGAATTATTTTGGTACCCTTCCCCATATCTGTGCCTTGACACAATCCTGTCTCGAAGCTCTACGGACAATTCCTTTGACCTCATGGCTTGGTTTTTGCTCTAACATGCACTGTCAACTGTGTGACCTTATATAGACAGGTGTGTGCCTTTCCAAATCATGTCCATTCAATTGAATTTACCACAGGTGGACTCCAATCAAGTTGTAGAAACATCTCAAGGATGATAAATTGAAACCGGATGCACCTGAGCTCAATTTAGAGTCTCATAGCAAAGGGTACAATACTTATGTAAGGTATTTCTGTTTTTTTTTTTAAATATACATTTGCAAAGACAATCTAAAAAACGGTTTTCACATTGTCATTATGGGGCATTGTGTGTAGATTGATGAGAAAAAAACAACATTTTTTCATACATTTTAGAATAAGGCTGTAACGTAACAAAATGTGCAAAAAGTCAAGAGTCTGAATACTTTCCGAATGCACTGTAAATATTTTGTCTTGCCCATTCATCCTCTGAATGGCACACATACACAATCCATGTTTCAATCGTCTCAAGGCTTAAAAATCCTTCTTTAACCTACAACTGGGTTCACCTTTTCAGTCTACAGTATCTCATGGAAAGCGCAGATGTTCCTAATGTTTTGTACACTCATTGTATATATTATATATATATATATTATATATATTTATTGTGTACAATTGAAGTGTATATCATAAAGAATACACATCTATAAGCACATCCATGTGTGTTCATAGATGTGTAATGTAAGTTTCATGACACTAGCCCTTTCAGTGAATTGGCTAGCAGAGATGTGAATAACCCCCCCTCTCTTGTTAAGGGGAGGGGCACTTTTACTTGTCTCCCTGACCATGCCGTATGGGAGAGAGAGGGTCACAGTAGAACAAAGGAACTCTCCCGCCAAATTCTACTACATCTCAGAATTTGAGAATTGAACAATATTCTCATTTTGGAGAATGTGTAAGCAGTCGGTGGAGAAGCCAGATATGACCTGGTCCATTTTGTTTAATGTTTGTGACCTCATGAAAGACAATACAGCCACATTACTCAAACTCTGTTTATATAGGTTCCTCAGTTATGAGGCTTGCATCTAATTCTTGTATAAAATGTAAAGATTAAACTATTTGCGAAATGATGTAATATGATGTTAACCTTTAAAATGAGAGAATTTGCCTTCCTTTGTAAAGTTTAACTAAGCCAGTAGCCACGCCCAAATGAATAAACATTGGTTGGAAATGATGAACCAACCCCTTTTCCACTTTTGAATAAAAGCCTCTGTGACGAAAAGTCAACTCAGTTCCAAATTCCTTGAGGACTTGTCCTCACGTTTAAAAGGGCTAATTCTAATTTCAACTCTACAGACCAGGAAACGTGAGAGTTTGCTCCACGCGTGAAATGGTATGAAATCTGAACTATTGATCACCTAACGAAGAAGTGCACACTAAACTAGCATATATCAGACTGCAGCTGAACATATGTGCAAATCTAGTACGAGAACACTGACTGACGAGGAAGCATCTCCAGATTGAGATTAACCTCTCAGACCACGTGAACCTCTCACCCGACGACCCGGAAGAATCTACAAAGGTCAATGGTGACCTCAACTGGGCAAACCAGCCTCACATCATCAGCTCAACTATCGAAGCCAGCTTCACATAAATACAATGCATTGCTTTTCCGAATGAGCGATCGTTGGCATATGTGGCATATGCATTTATGTGAGAATAGCTTCCCAGGTCCGATAGATACCCATGTTCCTTAGTCTTCCTTCCAAACCCCCCTTCTCTTTTCTCTGAATCTATTGTGTTATAACCAAACTGTTTTTGTTTAGTCCACTAGGGGCAGTATTTACTGTATAATGTTATTATGTATTGTATATTCTGTAATTGTTTAATTAGTTAGTAAATAAATAATTGAGGCAATTGGTGTATGGGTGATTCATAGTTCGTAGGTTCGTGCAGATAGCCAATAATTTTACGACATTTGGAATGAGAACTGATGAGGTAATAATTCATTAATTAAAGACTAATTGATCAGATATTAAAATATCTGAAGAGTTATATTCGGGAAAATTATAACTTTGTAATCTGAACATTTTCTGTGGTGCCCCGGCTTCCTCGTTAATTAAAGTTTACATGATTAGTTTAATCACGTAACAATAATTACATATAGAGAATTGATTTGATAAAATAACAGGCTTCACATTTAATGACAAGTCTGAGACAGGACACCGTTAATGTAAACATTTCTAGAATTACATACACACGGGACAGGGGTTAATATGGCGTGTTGTTCGACCAATCCTCTATCTGTTTGAACTCAGGGGCCTGCCGCTCTCTTTCTGTCTCACCTACAATGTATTCTACTTCCTACCTAATCTACTTTTAATGTACTTGTCATCATGCCAACTAGTTCAACATTGAAATGGCAGGTCATGCCAAATTAAAATGAACAACAACACGATATAGAATATTAAAGAACACTCGTTTGAAAGTTTTGGAAGACTCTAATAGTTACGTTCAAATTCACTCAGTTTTTTAAAAGGGGCACCTTTTAAAGGATATCTTTGAAATAACTATCTGTAAAAAAAAGAGATATCTTCTATATTGTCAGCTTACAAGTGGCTAAAACTGCTGCTGGACTGTGGCCCCTCAGTTTCAATGGCCATGACCCCCTTGCCCTTTAAAATGCTTTTGGAAGGTGACAAAACCCATAAGCCTGCGTCTAGCGAAAACAAGGGGCCGGATGTCTGGTAGTGTGGTAACGCAACAGGTGTGTGTGTGGGCCGGCAAGCATGTATCTTTCTCTCACCGGAGGACAGGAGGATGACGGCCTGTAGCAGAGCGACCTCAGAGTCGTCCAGGTGGAACGACGACAGCGACACGCCCAAATCAAAGATGGCATCTGACACCACACCCAGGCCTCCGTTCTTCAGCTGGCCGCGGGTCACGGCCATCTCCCCGTTAAGTGTCAGCGTCTCGCTCTCGGGGTCGTAGCGAACGGCCGCCCGTAAAGACATGATCTCCATGCAGCAGCCTTTCAATAGGATAATCTGGTCTTCACAAGGCAGCTGGGAGGAGAGAGACAAACACAGAAAGCAAACATTGTTATTGATTTTTTAATGATTTATTTGCACACGAACGATGAACGACTGATGTGATTGTAAGAATTAAAAGGAGCATGTGCAGGAGAGGTCAAAAGTCCAGAAATGATATTAGAACATTTATGTTGACATATAGTAGTAGTGTTAGCATTTATTACAAACTGAACTCTGTACATCCCATACTAAATGCTTTTTTCCTTTGCTATTTTTGAAATGAATTTGAATTTCAGTTTAGTTTAAAATATTATTAATAATGTTGATTTAGTTTAGTTTACATGTTGAGACCATTTCTATTTCAGTTTTAGTATTAGTGAGTTTTTAAGGTATTTCATCATTTTTTAATATGAAAGACAAGTAGAAATATAGCACTAAGCCAAAACATATTTGACACAATTTCTATTTAACTATAAACTAAATAGTGAATTAATTTTACATTTAAAATGTTCTCTCATTTTAGTTTCTATTTGAGTAAAATTGCTTATGTTGAGTTTTAAACTTGAGTTTGTTTCCGTTTAAGTTATAGTGTTTTAGAACCAATATATTTATTGACATTCTCTATGATAAGCAGGCGATCAAGCATACGAAAAGAGAACACAAATATAAAACACACATCCCCAATAAACGTTGATAATATTTACATTTTACATTTTAGTTTCAATAAAGGAAATAGCTTTGCTTACGTACCTCACAGAACATAGGCAGCTTTTTGGCAAAGTCCACCACTCGGGTAATGGCGGGGGTGATAATTTTTGTAAACTGACTGAAGGCTTCAATGTCCACTTTGCTCCCTTCAGATGCATTTATGACCGGTGCTTGACCAATGTCCACAGGCTGAAACGACAAGAGGTGGAGGGAGGACACGGCTCAGTGCATGTAAGTATGTCCAACAGGGACAGACTACTAAAAGACTTTAAGACACAGGGTGCAACTGAAATAGGGTGCACCCTATATAGTGCAGTACTTTCGAGCATAGGGTACTGGTTAAAAGTAGTGTGCTATCTAGGGAGGAGGGTTCAATTCAGATGCAGCTAGAAAGATCAGAAAACACAACACGGTCTCCTCTTTCTCCTCTAGGCATGACAGGTCAACGAGTAAAACAGCACGACATGAAAACAAAGTGGACAGCGTTTCCACTGTGACCGTTGTTCAGGAGGGAAAAGGAGGAAAGTTTGAGGGAAACTTAAACAGGAGGGGATTCTCAAGAAAGTGCAAAGTGCAAGCCATTCATTTTCTCATCCTCAGTTGGCAGTGTCTTTGACTAGGGTTATCCACTGATACGGTATTATTATTTTTAGAACATTTGAACTACTTTCCTTCTGACCAGAAGTGACATAAGAGTGATAGAGTAGAGCGAGCGCATAAGCAAAGAGCCCAGATTGAGTTGAGTTGAGTAGCAGAGGACAAAGCACTGTGTACAGCACCCCCCAGCTTCTGTTGGTTTGGTTGTAAATCAATATAAATATTGATGAAATAATAAAACACTCATTATTAATAATAATAATATCCCTTTAAGAGAAATTCTCCCCTGTATGCCTTTCAACTGTCACAGCTAGCAGAGAACTATCTACATACTTTATGCACTTAAAGCTAGACTACACGGCAAACGGTATGTGGACACCTGCTCGTTGAACATCCCATTCCAAAACCAAGGGCATTAATATGGAGTTGGTCCCCCTCCTTTGCTGTTATAACAGCCTCCACTCTTCTGGGAAGGCTTTTCATTAGATGTTGGAACATTGCTGCGGGGACATGCTTCCATTCAGCCACAAGAGCATTAGTGAGGTCTGGCACTGATGTTGGGCGATTAGGCCTGGCTCCCAAAGAACAGTTCTTATGCTGACGTTGCTTCCAGAAGCAGTTTGGAACTCGTAGTGAGTGACCTCTTCAGCACTCGGCGGTCCTGTTCTGTGAGCTTGTGTGGCCTACCACTTCGTGGCTGAGCCATTGTTGCTCCTTGACGTTTCTACTTTACAATAACAGCACTTACAGTTGACCGGGGCAGCTCTAGCAGGGTAGAAATTTGACGAACTGACTTGTTGGAAAGGTGGCATCCTATGACGATGCCACGTTGAAAGTCACTGAGCTCTTCAGTATGGCCATTCAAGTGCCAATGTTTGTCTATGGAGATTGCATTGCTGTGTGCTCTATTTTATACCCCTTTCAGCAACGGGTCTAGCTGAAATAGCAAAATCCACTAATTTGAAGGGTGTCCACATACTTCTAGCAATGTAGTGTATATATGTATATCATCCAACAGAAGTGGTTAAAATTGCTGTTCCCAGTCAAAAAAAACTATTTAAAAAAACAGATGTCTCCAAACTTAGGACATTTATTAACATCATGATCTATTCTAATTCATGCCAAGGCAATAACACACATATTGTTAAATTAATATAGTACAACATCTTTGTTGATATACTAATTTCTAGTGGGGGGTGGCTGTCCCCACCCTGGCTCCTCAAATGTATGTTTGAAAACAAAGTGCTTCAATATTTTTAAAATCTTTTTTCACACTATTATTTCAATAGAACATATTGATTTGTTTTATTATTCAATTGAAAGATACTGCTACTTTATTGTAAAAAATCTTTCTCTAAAAAATGATTTCCCCACTTTGTATGTCACTACCGAAACACACATTAAAAGACTGTAGAATGAATGTGACTTAAGCCACATCCTTACAACTATAATCAGGAAATGGGATTGCATCCCTCTCCATCATAGCCACATGATGTGTCAATACCAAACATATAATATACAACAAAATTGTATGTATTTGGGACAAAAATATATGTCCAAAATATACAGTAGCTATAATAACTAAAAACTGAAACGTCCACAACCGAAACAATTTGGTTCATTTTGGTATTGACATAATTGTTTTGGTAACTGACTCTTTATTGGTAATCCACTGTATTTATTTACATCTATTGAAAAAAACATCTGATAAAGTAATCTACATTAAAGACATAGATAATTGCTCTTCCTGGAAGTCAAATTAATTGGACGAAACCAATTCTTCTCGCTTTAAATCAAGGACATACTATTGTAGCGAATTCGGGGGGTAGGCCCAACTGGGACTCGAACCGAGGTCCAACAACTGTCAAGCCAATACCTTAACCGTTACGCCAAGAGGTTAAAGTGTTGAGTTAAGGTTGCTACAATATGGTATACAGTGGACAAGGTCCTCAGCCTAATCCCTCCTGCCACAAAGGTTACACAGTTACATGTCAAAATCAGCCAAAGTGTGTACGACACAGGCAGCTCAAATGTTAATTGATCTGATTGGTCAAAAGACCAATTAGTGAAATAAATTGCAGAATTGGGCTGCCTGTGTAAACGCAGCCACATGTGCGAGAAGCTTGGTCTGTGAATACAGAGAAACTTGTCCATGGGTCAGAGCCGGACATTGATGGTGAAATATGTCTCTAGATTACATTTAAAGGTTTTGAAAATCAGTTAAAAAATCTTGTTTTTACTATTTTGCACATTTTGTATTACATTTCTCAAATGAATATGTAACAGAAGGCTAATAAAAATTATCAATATGGTGCATGGTTCTCCCTTATTAATTACTTAATTGCAACCTTTTCACTGTTTTGGTAGTGAATAATTTTGTTCCTAGTAAGGAATTCACAAAACTACTTAAAATATGCAATACAAACAGTGTGTGAATAGTAGATATGTCTAAAAACAGGATACAAATGAAATATTTTTTTCTAACCCCAATTTGAATGAACCACTGTATTTTAACACTCGCCTATAATATAATAGCTAGCTATAGCAGGTGCGATTTGAGAAGTGTTTTGATAGTATTTAAACTCAGTATTATATTTTGTCTACTAATTCTTACCTTGGTTTCCTTCACCCCCACTGCACTCTGGTCAGAAGTATAGAATAAATTACATGTTATTTCATTAAGTAGCATTGCTTCCTCGACCTGTTGGACAATCAACAGAGATTGTGAAGAACGTTTCAATGAGGAACCCGTGTCAAGCCAACTAAAAAAAAATAACACGTTTAAACTGAGGACAGGTAGATGACAGAAAAGTAAGTGCAGAGAGAGACAACAGGTGAGTAGTACACAAAATGCAAAGTGGAGTTTCCATGACAAGATTTAGGCTCAGGCTGAAGCATTTATGTTATACTTATAAACATATATTTAATTATAGGTATTCAGGTAAAACATTTTTGTACATTTCTTTTGGGGGGGAGGGGGGGGGGGTACAAATTATACTGTTGTATGTCAAGACTCACAAATTAGTTAATCAAAGCTGATATACAGTACCCTTCAAAAGTTTGGAAACACCTACTCATTCAAGGGTTTTTCTTTATTTTTACTATTTTCTACATTGGAGAATAGTAGCGAAGACATCAAAACTATGAAATAACACATATGTATTCATGTAGCAACCAAAAAAGTGTTAAACAAATTAAAATATATTTTATATTTGAGATTCTTCAAAGTAGCCATCCCTTGCCTTGATTTCAGCTTTGCACACTCTTGGCATTCTCTCAACCAGCTTCATGAGGTAGTTACCTGGAATGCATTTCAATTAACAGGTGTGCCTTGTTAAAAGTTAATTTGTGGAATTGCTTTCCTTCTTAATGTGTTTGAGCCAATCAGTTGCGTTGTGACAAGGTAGGGGTGGTATATAGAAGATAGCCCTATTTGGTAAAAGACCAAGTCCATATTATGGCAAGAACAGCTCAAATAAGCAAAGAGTAACGTAAGTCCATCATTACTTTAAGACATGAAGGTCAGTCAATCTGGAAAATTTCAAGAACTTTGAAAGTTTCTTCAAGTGCAGTCGTAAAAACCATCAAGCGCTATGATGAAACTGGCTCTCATAAAGACCGCCACAGGAAAGGAAGACCCAGAGTTACCTCTGCTGCAGAGGATAAGTTCATTAGAATAACTGCACCTCAGACTGCAGCCCAAATAAATTATTCACAGAGTTCAAGTAACAGACACAGCTCAACATCAACTGTTCAGAGGAGACTGCGTGAATCAGGCCTTCATGGTTGAATTGCTGCAAAGAAACCACTACTAAAGGACATGAATAAGAAGAAGAGACTTGCTTGGGCCAAGAAACACGAACAATGGACATTAGACCGGTGGAAATCTGTCCTTTGGTCTGATGAGTTAAAATTTGAGATTTTGGATTCTAACCGCTGTGTCTTTGTGAGACGCAGAGTAGGTGAACGGATGATCTCCGCATGTGTGGTTCCCACCGTGTTGCATGGAGGAGGAGGAGTGATGGTGCTTTATTGGTGACACTGTCTGTGATTTATTTAGAATTCAAGGCACACTTAACCAGCATGGCTACCACATCATTCTGCAGTGATACATCATCCCATCTGTTTGCGCTTAGTGGGACTATCATTTGTTTTTCAACAGGTCAATGACCCAAAACACACCTCCAGGCTGTGTAAGGGCTATTTGGCCAGGTAGAGTGTTGGAGTGCTGCATCAGATGACCTGGACGGGATCAAGTTATTCATTCTCCACAATCACCCGACCTCAACCCAATTGAGATGGTTTGGGATGAGTTGGACGACAGAGTGAAGGAAAAACAGCCAACAAGTGCTCAGCATATGTGGGAACTCCTTCAGGACTGTTGGAAAAGCATTCCAGGTGAAGCTGGTTGAGAAAATGCCAAGAGTGTGCAAAGTTGTCATCAAGGCAAGGGATGGCTACTTTGAAGATTCTAAAATCCAAAATATATTTTGATTTGTTTAACCCTTTTTTGTTACTACATGATTCCATATGTGTATTTCATAGTTTCATAGAAAATAGTAAAAATAAAGAAAAATCCTTGAATAAGTAGGTGTGTCCAAACTTTTGACTGGTACTGTACATTACGATAATATAGTATAATGTAATACTATAATACTAATATAATACCACATATTAATACAGTCTGCACAGGGACTACAGATGAAAATGTGTTGTTTAGCTAAATCTTGAACTATTACTAATCCAAAATAAATACATAAAATAAATTACAAATCTATACTTCTATACTGTATATGTGGCCTACTCAACAGTCTATAGTCCAGGCCTTGTGTAATCTCTACATGGAAACTCCAGGATAGAGTCAAAGAAACTGAGACAGACTTCAATCTGCAGAGGACGATTAGACTTTATGGAAAATAAAATAATTTGGTTAAAATGTGAGGAGTGAAATTATAAAGGTAGTACTGCTCAACACACAGCGAGAGAGAGGAAGAGAGAGGAAGAGAGAGAAAGAGAGAGGAAGCGAGAGAGATAGAAAGAAACAGTTATTCATTTTTAGTATTTGTTTAGATTATTAAAGAACACTGCTTTAAAGGGGAGAGAAAGAAGAAAACAAGAGGAATGGATTGTTCCGTTTTAAGTTAATGTCTGCTGCGTTGAGGAAGACACTTTCTCCAGCGTCCAGCTAATTCTCCCCATTCTACAAGGAGATACAAAAAACATGGACATATTAACGTTGGGAACTGTGGTGGGTTGGGGATGGGATGGGAGGTAGGGAAGGGGACAAGAGAGGAATTGTGGGAACTGGGAATGTTTCACAGAACAGACATGGTTGGTTAGACGCTGTCAGCCACGGAGGAGACGTCTCACCAAGAACTTGCGTTTCTGTTTCCAGTGGTTGCCCTGGGCGTTAGTTGACATGTGGGCCTCGGTGACCATGCGGATCAGGTCCCACTCCTCCTGGGACGGCTCAGGCCGGTCCCACACCGTCTTCTGGAGCTCATCCTTCCGCCGCCGCTCACGGTTCTCCTCGATCAACTTCCGCTTGGCGAGCCGCTTGCTGTCGTCCAGCACCACTGGGAGGGAGTGGTGGAGGTGTAGAAGATGGGAGGGAGCGGTGGAGGTGTAGAGGATGGGAGGGAGCGGTGGAGGTGTAGAGGATGGGAGGGAGCGGTGGAGGTGTAGAGGATGGGAGGGAGTGGTGGAGGTGTAGAGGATGGGAGGGAGCGGTGGAAGTGTAGAGGATGGGAGGGAGTGGTGGAGGTGTAGAGGATGGGAGGGAGCGGTGGAGGTGTAGAGGATGGGAGGGAGTGGTGGAGGTGTAGAGGATGGGAGGGAGCGGTGGAGGTGTAGAGGATGGGAGGGAGTGGTGGAGGTGTAAAGAATGGGAGGGAATGGTGGAGGTGTAGAGGATGGGAGGGAGTGGTGGAGGTGTAGAGGATGGGAGGGAGTGGTGGAGGTGTAGAGGACGGGAGGGAGTGGTGGAGGTGTAGAGGATGGGAGGGAGGGGTGGAGGTGTAGAGGATGGGAGGGAGCGGTGGAGGTGTAGAGGATGGGAGGGAGTGGTGGAGGTGTAGAGGATGGGAGGGAGTGGTGGAGGTATATAATTGGGAGGGAGTGGTGGAGGTGTAGAGGATGGGAGGGAGTGGTGGAGGTGTAGAGGATGGGAGGGAGTGGTGGAGGTGTAGAGGATGGGAGGGAGTGGTGGAGGTGTAGAGGATGGGAGGGAGTGGTGGAGGTGTAGAGGATGGGAGGGAGTGGTAGAGGTGTAGAGGATGGGAGGGGGTGGAGGAGGAGGTGTTAGGGATTGGGGGGAAGGGTGAAGTGGTAGGGCGAGAGAGGGTCAAAGAAGGAAGCAAGGAGTCACGAACGGCGAGGGGATTGAGAGGGAGGGGATCAAGCGCACAAAGAAGCAAGAGAGTAAGTCTAAGTCTAAGTATTTTAAGAACTGCCACTGCTATTTTAAGAAATTAACTGTTCTATTGTTCTGAAGTATGGCTCCATACAATTTACAATACAAACAATAAACAATTCAAAACATATGCACTCTGCCTCTGATATTTACACTGATAACATCCATCATTAAAAACATGATCTGTCAATAGATAAATAATAATACAAATCCGATAACAGAAGTAAAAACAGAGAAAGCATGATAGAAATTGCACAATAAAACAAGAATGAAGAAGAGTATTTGTAAAGAGTAATGAATGAGGCAGTCTATTCCTGTTATGAGGAGTCATGACATTAGTTCTCCCTATCTCTGTACTCTGAAATAGGTAGGTTAAGCAGCTCTCCGTGATGAGCCACCTGGCAGGCCAAGCGTGATTATCAAGTTCAGTTAACAGATCTCTCAGGTAGATTGGAGCATATTTATTGAGACACATTTTTAGAGCAATCAGAACTAGTGCTAGTTAGTTAATTTGTTAAATCAGTTTTTTCCCCAGCTGCCATAGTGGTGGTAGTGAATGTCCTCTCAATTAAATATGAACGCTACATTATTATAATTGTATTATACATCTCACTCTAGAAGAAGGAACATTCTCTCTAAAGGTATTCTGGGGAAATAAACTAAGCAGAATACTACTTACAGTCTGTTGCCATGCCGACAGCGATGCACTTCTTGAAGCGACATTCCTGGCACTGGTTCCTGGTCACCTTATCGATGACGCACTTTGCCTCGTACTTACACGCGTACGTCGGGTTCAGGTTCTTCTGGATCGTCCGCCGGAAGAAACCCTTTGGGAAAAAAAGATGAACTCAATGTTTGAAAGGGAATTTCCGGAACACAATGATCTAAAAAATGATATTTCATTGAATTGTTCCTTTTTGATGGATACTGCTGAAACCATGTCAGAGAGTTAAGTGTTGGTATTATTACATCTGTTACTAATACATATGTCCGGTGTTGGTATTACCTTGCATCCTTCACAGGTGATACAGCGATAGTGATATCCTGTAGCTTTATCCCCACATACTACACATAACTCGTCCTTGTCCAGGTAACTGGGGATGTACCCTAACAAGACAGAAAGAAATCAAACGCAAACACATCATTTAGGGAAAGTTGTACAACTGAACGCCTTCAACTGAAATGTGTCTTCCACATTTAACCCAACCCCTCTGAATCAGAGGAGTGCCAAAATCGATATTCACGTCTTCGGGGCGCAAGGAACAGTGGGTTAACTGCCTCGCTCAGGTGTAGAACGACAGATTTTTACCTTGTCAGCCCCAGGGATTCGATCCAGCAACCTTTCGGTCACTGGCCCAATGCTCTAACCACTAGGCTACCTGCCGCCCCATATAGGTCTTTGACGATCCGTTAACAGGGACACAACTATACTTATGTTGGATACAAACAGCATTCAGAAACAACCAATTATGTATGCTAGGAACGCCTGTATCGTTACCAGACAGATTTCCCTGTGTGACAATAAAGTACTCATTTACTACTGTCTGAACACAAGCAGAACATGATCTTTGTAGACACAGCAACTTAGAAACAAAGAGGTGATTTCCACCAGATGTGTTTGACATCATTCATTTCAACACAAAGTTCTCCAAAGGGGCCTAAAGTGTGTAGCACTAAGAAGTTAAGAAGCAGAGGTAACAAGAGTTTAAAAGGTAGGGTCAGTGAGGGCAAGGCTGGGGGCTTAGCCCACTGAGAGAGGTGATCCAGCCCGGACACACGAGCAGGGTGGCATGCAGGGGGGCCGTCAGACTGCGGGAGGGGAGGGGGGTAGGAGGAGAGGAGCAGGGTGGGGGCAGAGGTCAATAAATGATCAATACGAGTCGAGGGGAGTCAGGGCCAAGCCATCAACCAGCAAGCTCCAGCCTTCTGTTACCCTGTCTGTAGTCTTGCTCCTTGTACCAGCAATCAATATACACACACACACACACACACACACACACACACAAAGCACACACAAAGCACACACAAAGCACAAAATGCAACAGGTTCTCTGGCTCCGGGTCAGTTCTGGCACGGTATGCCACCTTAGCTCAACTTGGATTTACTCTAGTCCAAACTAAAGCCTGATCAAAGGAGCTCAGGTTGTCAACACAATTAATACCCACCCGTGAATTTAATAGCAAACCATTATGATAGACACTAAGAACACTGTTCAGGACAATCAAATGCAGAGACATATTGACAATTCAGAAGTTTGCCAACAAGTCTTTTCAAAGTCCATGTACTTGTACTATGTTGGCGGTCTGAATTTGCCTTTAAACTTCAAGAGGTCTTAGTTTGAAAGTGAATACATAGTTCAATGTACATAACTACAAACGGTCCCTTATGGGTTGACTTATCAACCGATAAACTCACAGTACTCAGTGTTTAGGTGTTAATAAACATATAGTATCAGAATCACTATGATTATAGTGTATCAAAAGTCACTACGATATTATATAAACACATACGAGCAAGGTTCAACACTGAAACGGTTTGCAAGGAGATAAATCACTGTTCAAGCCAAACTAGACTAGCATACATCAAATACCAACAATATCAGGTCAGATTTTGTCCTTCATCAACAGGACATATTTGTGCACCTGTCGCACGTCTCTACACATGCATTCCAACACAAGCTGTCAGGATGGTACCCCATCACGCCACCGGGTTAGTCCCTACCTTTCAGTTTGTCATGCCATCACAATAATCCCTAGTACTTCCCGGTTCTAGAGCCAGAAGTACTGCTCCCTAGTCCCAACTCCCTACCTTTCTTGTTGACCTCTTGCATCCACTGCATGTGGGAGAAGTCAGGCTTCCCCTCAGAATAGTAGTCGGGCTGGTGGTTGTAGTGGCTGAGAGGCACTTCCATGGTGCAGTATTCACTTTTGAACACGGGGTTGGGTCCTGGGTAGGAGCAGGCGTAGGGCTGGCTGGGGGGCCAAGCCTGCTCCATGCAGGGAGGGTGGATCTGGTGCATGGGCTGGGGCTCACAGTGCCCGTAACCCCCGGGACCATCACCTCCATACATGCAGTACTCCCCACCGCCCTGCATCGGGTAGCCACCGCCTACGCCATGAGGCATCTCATACATGTCAGGCATGCAGTAGTTCATGATGGCCAACGACTGCACCGAAGGCAGGTAGGCTCATACAAAAGGCTGATGAAGGCCAAAAAAAGAAAAGAAAAGAAGCCTGGAGACAATGTTACGTATCAACTCAGAGCTAAGCCTAATTAATTCAGCGTTATGTTAAATTATTCCAGATAAATAATTAAACGATTGATACGGATATGATAACAAACTGGTGTACGGAGCAGGTAGGGGCTATGTTGGTAGAATGAGTCTTATATACCGAGTCCTTGGGCCCACCCCTACAGTACAACCCCTAGCACGTACTCGCCCGGCTCCACCCCACCGCACAGCGCCCTACCAGCCGACTGTGGCAGGAGATTTATGACGACGTGAGATTTCTAATCTGACTCTGTAAATCCCAGGAGTGTAACAGACAGACAGCAACAAGATGGTGATGTTCTCGCAGATTAAAGCCTTGATTGATGTGCCTCACCAACCACCATCACCTAGTCATTGACATATGGTGCCGTGCCGCTGACAGAAGAACAAACAAAGACAGTACAAAATAACAAAAGAAAAGTAATCCAAAATACTTTTCTGGCATAAGAGTATGAATAAGTAGTAGCGGACAGTCTCGGATAAGTTTAGTTTGGTTTGGTTCGTCAACACCCGGTGAGTCAATTCAATTTAACACTTAGATCTGGATGATGAACAATATCGTGCACATTAGAGTTCAAATCTCAGAATAATCGGGTTTAGCCTGCTTAGGCCTATTTCAGTGATTTATGTCGCACACAAACTCAGAACACCTGTCTTCAATTCACATCAATCAACATGAATCCCACGTAATCCCAACATTTTCACTGGTAATAAAGTAGAACTTAGACTTCACTTCAGACTAGGATAGAATAGAATAGCTCATTTACAAGGGTTAAGTTATACCAACATTGTCATAAAATGAAGACCACCACACTGTAATCCATGATGGACAACACAACCCAGCTAAAAACAACTTGCTTACTAGTAGGTCAGTGAAACATCAGAAACTTCTATAACCCCTGCATACCCCGAGAATGACTGATTATAACCCTTACTAGTAGGTCAGTGAAACATCAGAAACTTCTATAACCCCTGCATACCCTGAGAATGACTGATTATAACCCTTACTAGTAGGTCAGTGAAACATCAGAAACTTCTATAACCCCTGCATACCCTGAGAATGACTGATTATAACCCTTACTAGTAGGTCAGTGAAACATCAGAAACATCTATTGCTCATTAGAAACCCCTGCTACCTGCCTTCGGTTATAATGACTGATTATAACTCTTTCACAAGTGTGTTACAATGATAATATCAGAGTAGCTAAGTGCAATGGTTCAATTACAATTATCAAATGTTGAAATAAATGGAATACTGAAGTTATATTCTTCTGGTGTTGATTGCATATTACTTTCTTCTTTGAGTCAGAATACAAGAAAGAAACCAAACGTTTTATTCTCTGATACTCTGGTATAGTTTGATCAACAGGTTGAATTTCAATGGGAGGCGCCATGTGCCAAACCACCTTATCGTATGTTAATCTTCAGACATTCAGCCATATTGATTATGGTATTGATTATGGTTCACAGGATAAGCCTTATGGCAGAGGGGAAGGCGGTACCGATATTTTCTAATTGGACAATCAAAGTAGATGGACTAACTAAGTACAAACATATGCTTGATCACACTTAAGGTTATTTTCTTGCTAAGATATGATTGGCTAAACTTTATGAGATCTTTGAAACACACTACATGTTACTTAATAAAGTTCCAAAAAGAATAATAAAGTAATAATAACAATGTCCAAATAAACATATCAGAGTTTCAAGTAGTGATGGATCATTTGATATTATTCAGTTTAACAATTGAAAAAGTTTTTAGTTAATATCAGGTCTAGTGGACACACTTGCTAGAGGTCTACAAGTGAATAATAAGATATATATTTTATGGATATCAAATTGAAAGAAGAAATACATTTAATATCAATTCAGTCCAAACAAGTCAGTCAAAAAAAAACAACACCAAATACCTATAGTATTGTTCCACATTACTAACCATTAGTTGATCAATGACCACCAAGCATCCTGGCCTACATAATACCAATAGCATAAACAGTGGGACTGCAGAGAGATGCTAAGTATTCTGCTGTTCACCTTGTCTACATTTACACACACGTTTTTTTTAGAAATCAATCGAGTTTTAAATCTTAAAGATTAGCCATACAGTAGTTTCCCCAAAAGGTTCATTGTTTATATGAATAAATAATGTACCATTATTTTAATCAAATATTGTCTCATACTTTTAGAATTCACAAAGATGGCCGCTACACATTTAATTTATTTTGTTCCTGATGTTTTGTGTGTAAATGTTTATTTCCAGCGAGGATTGTGTACTTGTCTTTATCGCACCCAATTAACCAACCAATCAGTTAACCGATGTTTGATATAGGAATACTTAACTGCAGTGGCATCACACACCAACGTACATGTACAAAACAACGGAAACAGCTAAGTAAATGAGGGATACAAAGGGATACAAGGAAAGCAGGTGCTTCCACAGTTGTGGTTCCTGAGTTAATTAAGCAATTATTTCAATATTTAATTAGGTGTACATTTTGCAGATATTCTAATAATTGATCAATCAACGGCCATGCTCTTATTGACAGCTCTTACAGTTTTTTTTTCAATTGCTAACAAGCGTCGCTCAATACCGAAGCCACTTTTTCCAAACTCTTCACACAGTCTGCATCACCAACATGCATCTTGGCCAAACAGTTCATCTCACCTCCAAAACTCCCCCAAACCACCAAAACACTTTATACATGTCTCAAAATAAGCTTGTTGGACCAGAACACTGGCAACAATTCTCACTCAGAAAGCGTACATCGTCACTCATAACACACTGACCTAAAAAACACTAACATGGAGCATTACTTAAATGATGAACTTTTTCCCTTTGCAGTTTGAATGATTTTCACATCATTATAGAATAAGAATAAGACCTTTTCACTTTATTGACTGTACTGAAGTACATGTAACAACAATGAATCAGAAATGCAGCAATTTGCTTCAATAGCCTTTATCTTTTCTATATCTTTGCATATAGTAATTTACCTGTGAAAAATAAAAAGTTGAAACAAAAAACTAATTCCTGAAATTCCAGGGCTGCAATAAAAATACTTAAAAAACATCATCAACATGTATAATATAATCACTCATACTGTACAGTACTGTGAGGGTTCTAGTTCTCATCAACATGTGTAGTATAACACTCATACTGTACAGTACTGTGAGGGTTCTAGTTATCATCAACATGTGTAGTATAACACTCATACTGTACAGTACTGTGAGGGTTCTAGTTCTCATCAACATGTGTAGTATAACACTCATACTGTACAGTACTGTGAGGGTTCTAGTTCTCATCAACATGTGTAGTATAACACTCATACTGTACAGTACTGTGAGGGTTCTAGTTCTCATCAACATGTGTAGTATAACACTCATACTGTACAGTACTGTGAGGGTTCTAGTTCTCATCAATATGTATAGTATAACACTCATACTGTACAGTACTGTGAGGGTTCTAGTTCTCATCAACATGTGTAGTATAACACTCATACTGTACAGTACTGTGAGGGTTCTAGTTCTCATCAACATGTGTAGTATAACACTCATACTGTACAGTACTGTGAGGGTTCTAGTTCTCATCAACATGTGTAGTATAACACTCATACTGTACAGTACTGTGAGGGTTCTAGTTCTCATCAACATGTGTAGTATAACACTCATACTGTACAGTACTGTGAGGGTTCTAGTTCTCATCAATATGTATAGTATAACACTCATACTGTACAGTACTGTGAGGGTTCTAGTTCTCATCAACATGTGTAGTATAACACTCATACTGTACAGTACTGTGAGGGCTCTAGTTCTCATCAATATGTATAGTATAACACTCATACTGTACAGTACTGTGAGGGTTCTAGTTATCATCAACATGTGTAGTATAACACTCATACTGTACAGTACTGTGAGGGTTCTAGTTCTCATCAACATGTGTAGTATAACACTCATACTGTACAGTACTGTGAGGGTTCTAGTTCTCATCAACATGTGTAGTATAACACTCATACTGTACAGTACTGTGAGGGTTCTAGTTCTCATCAACATGTGTAGTATAACACTCATACTGTACAGTACTGTGAGGGTTCTAGTTCTCATCAACATGTGTAGTATAACACTCATACTGTACAGTACTGTGAGGGTTCTAGTTCTCATCAATATGTATAGTATAACACTCATACTGTACAGTACTGTGAGGGTTCTAGTTCTCATCAACATGTGTAGTATAACACTCATACTGTACAGTACTGTGAGGGCTCTAGTTCTCATCAATATGTATAGTATAACACTCATACTGTACAGTACTGTGAGGGTTCTAGTTCTCATCAACATGTGTAATTTAACACTCATACTGTCCAGTACTGTGAGGGTTCTAGTTCTCATCAACATGTGTAGTATAACACTCATACTGTACAGTACTGTGAGGGTTCTAGTTCTCATCAACATGTATAGTATAATCACTCATACTGTACAGTACTGTGAGGGTTCAAATTCTCATCAACATGTGTAGTATCACACCCATACTGTACAGTACTGTGAGGGTTCTAGTTCTCCCTCTCTACTGCATTTGGCCACAAGTTCTCATCAACATCACATCTTATGTTTTCTCTGGCGATGCATCTTGGAAAGTATCTTCTGGAATGTCTAATCCAACCCTGGCAGTCTTCAGGAGAAGTGTCTCCACACCCTGGCAGTCTTCAGGAGAAGTGTCTCCACACCCTGGCAGTCTTCAGGAGAAGTGTCTCCACACCCTGGCAGTCTTCAGGAGAAGTGTTTCCACACCCTGGCAGTCTTCAGGAGAAGTGTCTCCACACCCTGGCAGTCTTCAGGAGAAGTGTCTCCACACCCTGGCAGTCTTCAGGAGAAGTGTCTCCACACCCTGGCAGTCTTCAGGAGAAGTGTCTCCACACCCTGGCAGTCTTCAGGAGAAGTGTTTCCACACCCTGGCAGTCTTCAGGAGAAGTGTCTCCACACCCTGGCAGTCTTCAGGAGAAGTGTCTCCACACCCTGCCAGTCTTCAGGAGAAGTGTCTCCACACCCTGGCAGTCTTCAGGAGAAGTGTCTCCACACCCTGGCAGTCTTCAGGAGAAGTGTCTCCACACCCTGGCAGTCTTCAGGAGAAGTGTCTCCACACCCTGGCAGTCTTCAGGAGAAGTGTCTCCACACCCTGGCAGTCTTCAGGAGAAGTGTTTTCACACCCTGGCAGTCTTCAGGAGAAGTGTTTCCACACCCTGGCAGTCTTCAGGAGAAGTGTCTCCACACCCTAGCAGTCTTCAGGAGAAGTGTCTCCACACCCTGGCAGTCTTCAGGAGAAGTGTCTCCACACCCTGGCAGTCTTCAGGAGAAGTGTCTCCACACCCTGGCAGTCTTCAGGAGAAGTGTCTCCACACCCTGGCAGTCTTCAGGAGAAGTGTCTCCACACCCTGGCAGTCTTCAGGAGAAGTGTCTCCACACCCTGGCAGTCTTCAGGAGAAGTGTTTCCACACCCTGGCAGTCTTCAGGAGAAGTGTCTCCACACCCTGGCAGTCTTCAGGAGAAGTGTCTCCACACCCTGCCAGTCTTCAGGAGAAGTGTCTCCACACCCTGGCAGTCTTCAGGAGAAGTGTCTCCACACCCTGGCAGTCTTCAGGAGAAGTGTTTTCACACCCTGGCAGTCTTCAGGAGAAGTGTTTCCACACCCTGGCAGTCTTCAGGAGAAGTGTCTCCACACCCTAGCAGTCTTCAGGAGAAGTGTCTCCACACCCTGGCAGTCTTCAGGAGAAGTGTCTCCACACCCTGGCAGTCTTCAGGAGAAGTGTCTCCACACCCTGGCAGTCTTCAGGAGAAGTGTCTCCACACCCTGGCAGTCTTCAGGAGAAGTGTCTCCACACCCTGGCAGTCTTCAGGAGAAGTGTCTCCACACCCTGGCAGTCTTCAGGAGAAGTGTTTCCACACCCTGGCAGTCTTCAGGAGAAGTGTCTCCACACCCTGGCAGTCTTCAGGAGAAGTGTCTCCACACCCTGCCAGTCTTCAGGAGAAGTGTCTCCACACCCTGGCAGTCTTCAGGAGAAGTGTCTCCACACCCTGGCAGTCTTCAGGAGAAGTGTCTCCACACCCTGGCAGTCTTCAGGAGAAGTGTCTCCACACCCTGGCAGTCTTCAGGAGAAGTGTCTCCACACCCTGGCAGTCTTCAGGAGAAGTGTTTTCACACCCTGGCAGTCTTCAGGAGAAGTGTTTCCACACCCTGGCAGTCTTCAGGAGAAGTGTCTCCACACCCTAGCAGTCTTCAGGAGAAGTGTCTCCACACCCTAGCAGTCTTCAGGAGAAGTGTCTCCACACCCTGGCAGTCTTCAGGAGAAGTGTCTCCACACCCTAGCAGTCTTCAGGAGAAGTGTCTCCACACCCTGGCAGTCTTCAGGAGAAGTGTCTCCACACCCTGGCAGTCTTCAGGAGAAGTGTCTCCACACCCTGGCAGTCTTCAGGAGAAGTGTCTCCACACCCTGGCAGTCTTCAGGAGAAGTGTTTCCACACCCTGGCAGTCTTCAGGAGAAGTGTCTCCACACCCTAGCAGTCTTCAGGAGAAGTGTCTCCACACCCTAGCAGTCTTCAGGAGAAGTGTCTCCACACCCTGGCAGTCTTCAGGAGAAGTGTCTCCACACCCTGGCAGTCTTCAGGAGAAGTGTCTCCACACCCTGGCAGTCTTCAAGAGAAGTGTTTCCACACCCCGGCAGTCTTCAGGAGAAGTGTCTCCACACCCTGGCAGTCTTCAGGAGAAGTGTCTCCACACCCTGGCATTCTTCAGGAGAAGTGTCTCCACACCCTGGCAGTCTTCAGGAGAAGTGTCTCCACACCCTGGCAGTCTTCAGGAGAAGTGTCTCCACACCCTAGCAGTCTTCAGGAGAAGTGTCTCCACACCCTAGCAGTCTTCAGGAGAAGTGTCTCCACACCCTGGCAGTCTTCAGGAGAAGTGTCTCCACACCCTGGCAGTCTTCAGGAGAAGTGTCTCCACACCCTGGCAGTCTTCAAGAGAAGTGTTTCCACACCCCGGCAGTCTTCAGGAGAAGTGTCTCCACACCCTGGCAGTCTTCAGGAGAAGTGTCTCCACACCCTGGCATTCTTCAGGAGAAGTGTCTCCACACCCTGGCAGTCTTCAGGAGAAGTGTCTCCACACCCTAGCAGTCTTCAGGAGAAGTGTCTCCACACCCTGGCAGTCTTCAGGAGAAGTGTCTCCACACCCTGCCAGTCTTCAGGAGAAGTGTCTCCACACCCTGGCAGTCTTCAAGAGAAGTGTCTCCACACCCTGCCAGTCTTCAGGAGAAGTGTCTCCACACCCTGGCAGTCTTCAGGAGAAGTGTCTCCACACCCTGGCAGTGTTCAGGAGAAGTGTCTCCACACCCCGGCAGTCTTCAGGAGAAGTGTCTCCACACCCTGGCAGTCTTCAGGAGAAGTGTCTCCACACCCTGGCAGTCTTCAAGAGAAGTGTTTCCACACCCCGGCAGTCTTCAGGAGAAGTGTCTCCACACCCTGGCAGTCTTCAGGAGAAGTGTCTCCACACCCTGGCATTCTTCAGGAGAAGTGTCTCCACACCCTGGCAGTCTTCAGGAGAAGTGTCTCCACACCCTGGCAGTCTTCAGGAGAAGTGTCTCCACACCCTAGCAGTCTTCAGGAGAAGTGTCTCCACACCCTAGCAGTCTTCAGGAGAAGTGTCTCCACACCCTGGCAGTCTTCAGGAGAAGTGTCTCCACACCCTGGCAGTCTTCAGGAGAAGTGTCTCCACACCCTGGCAGTCTTCAAGAGAAGTGTTTCCACACCCTGGCAGTCTTCAGGAGAAGTGTCTCCACACCCTGGCAGTCTTCAGGAGAAGTGTCTCCACACCCTGGCATTCTTCAGGAGAAGTGTCTCCACACCCTGGCAGTCTTCAGGAGAAGTGTCTCCACACCCTAGCAGTCTTCAGGAGAAGTGTCTCCACACCCTGGCAGTCTTCAGGAGAAGTGTCTCCACACCCTGCCAGTCTTCAGGAGAAGTGTCTCCACACCCTGGCAGTCTTCAAGAGAAGTGTCTCCACACCCTGCCAGTCTTCAGGAGAAGTGTCTCCACACCCTGGCAGTCTTCAGGAGAAGTGTCTCCACACCCTGGCAGTCTTCAGGAGAAGTGTCTCCACACCCTGGCAGTCTTCAGGAGAAGTGTTTCCACACCCTGGCAGTCTTCAGGAGAAGTGTCTCCACACCCTGCCAGTCTTCAGGAGAAGTGTCTCCACACCCTGGCAGTCTTCAGGAGAAGTGTCTCCACACCCTGGCAGTCTTCAGGAGAAGTGTCTCTACACCCTGGCAGTCTTCAGGAGAAGTGTCTCCACACCCTTCATTCATGGCATCCAGTAAGGACATCTGGTCATGTGGATGTTGGTCATAAACCTTCCACCTCCACACAGAGAAAAACTCCTCTATGGGGTTTAGGAAGGGGGAGTATGGAGGCAGGAACAGTACTGACATCCTGGGATGGGCAGCAAACCAGTCTGTGACTGCAGCAGAGTGTTGGAATGCCACATTATCCCACACAACAACGAAAGTAGGGTAGTTTCTTGCCCCTCTCTCCTCCGCTGGCACAAGTCGATTATTCAGGTCATCCAGTCAATAAATGAGCCTCTCTGTATTGTAGGGGCCAATGAGTGGTTTGTTTAACAGCAAACCATCATTGGACAGTGCTGCACACATTGTGATGTTAGCTCCTCTCTGGCTTGGGACATCCACGGTTGCTCTCTGTCCAATCACATTTCTTCCCCTGCTGTGTGTTTTTGCCAGGTTGAATCCATTTTCATCAACAAATATGAATGTATGTGTAGTTTACCTGGCTTCAATCTCCATTACTCTCTAAAATACAGTAAATCCACAGTTTTACAGTACTTTACATTGTGCATAGCTGTGTATGTACCCTGTTTGGTTATTGAACAGACATCTTACCTGGAGATATTGATACCGGAGTTCTTTCACACGTACACCGTTTCTCTCAAAGGGTACAGTGTACCTCATCCTTATTTTATGTTTTTCTAGGACCATATTCACATTCCCAAAAGTGATATTGTCTACCAGCACTTTGTCCTGAAATTCCAGCAGTTTTATTGCATTGTTGCCAATTACCATGTGAACAATGGCAATTTCCTGTGCATCTGATAATATTCTGCCTCTCCCTCCCGTGGGAGACAACCTTTGGATCCTACTGAAAAACACAAACCAATCAATATATTTCAAAATGTCAGTACATGTAAAAATGTGACCATACTGTATTGTACTGTAATATGTAGTTAAATTATCATTGAAGGATGCACATCTCACCTGTTGTTTTGCCAGAAAATGTGTACTATTGATGCAATTGTTGAAAGCTGCAGATTTGGTTGCACCCTTAAACCGGCCTCTCTCAAAGAGAGACCATGGTTTACAACATGGTCAATAATTGGGGCCCTTATCTCATCAGAGACCCCAGCTCTTGGTCTTCCTCTCCTTTGTCCTCCACGCATTCTCCCGCTCCCTGCCACTCTTCTTTCCCCACCAACCAAGCTTTGATCCATGTTTCTAAACTAAATCATTCCAAAGCTGTCCTCTTTTGTATGTTTGGTAATGAGACTAAAAACAGGAAACTTGGGTAGGCTTTCAGCTGAAATTGCAATCAGCTGTGTTTGGAATGATTAAATATTCTGCTGAGATGTTCTATATGTTTTAATCTGGTTACTGCAGAAATGCACAACATTTGCCATCATTTTGTTTTGAATGTGTTTTTAACAGTTTTGGAAACAGTGTGTCAGCATTTGAAAACGTGCTGGAAATATATAGTTTTGCAGGTGGTGGAGTATGAATGAGAAAAGAGCTAATCAATTTCGGAGAATGTAGTCATTGAATGCATTTTGTGTGAAAGCAATGAAAAATTATTCACAGTTTCGCTGACTGTGTGAAGAGTTTTGACAATGTGACTTCAGTTTTGACCAATGCATGTGCCAATGATACATACTTACTAAGATTATAAAATTATTGCATCTAATTAATTCAAATCTAATAACCACAAATAATTGAAAAAGTATAATTGTATTATTTTACCCACTTTTCGGTCAGTTTCAACTTATTATTACAGAAATATACGTGTTCTTAAAACAAACGTGCTGAAGCTTAAATACGGTGCACTCGGAAAGTATTCAGACCCCTTTTTCCACATAAAAAAAATTATTATTTACCTCAAATATGAAATCCACAATAGAAGCTAGCCAGAAGCTAACCAGAAGCTAGCCAGAAGCTAACCAGAAGCTAGCCAGAAGCTAGCCAGTTTACTGGCTAACATTAGTATTCAGCTAACCACGGTTTGTGGTCATCAGCTATCCTTTAGCTCGAAAAGCTATCGCCAGTTTTGTATAACGCGACTCAGACCAGAACATACCGGACCTATTTTTCTCTCCATATCGCCAGATTTCTACCGCAAGCTCTGGACATTTACACCTGGATCTCGCAACTAGCTAGCTGCTATCTGTGTGACTATTGGCTTACGTCGATCCCAGAGCAAACATCATTTATTCCGGAGCTAGCCAGATGAATAGTTCCATCAGCCACTCCTGAGCTACAATCACCTATCCGGACCCGTTTTACTGCTGATTCGGAGCCCCACCGGGCCTTTATGACTGGACTACCGACGTTATCTGCCGGAGGGAGTTATCCAACTGGCCCCTCCGTCACGAAGTTACCTGAACGCCCATCTGCGGCCCGCTAATCGTTAGCTGTCTTATCGGCTGCTATCTGAATAGGTCTATCGGACAATTTTTTCTTGAGTCACTATAACTATATCTATTTTTCCAATTGGATTGATCTCCTCTACCACACGGTACCCCACTAATCTACCGACGGAAACGCACGAGGTGGCTAAAAACAGACCTCCATCCTCTGCCAGCTTGCTACCGATGGCCCGGCTAGCTGTCTGAATCGCCGTGACCCCAACCAACCTCACTTCTCACTGGACCCTTATGATCACTCGACTAAGCATGGCTCTCCTTAATTTCAAAATGCCTTGTCCATTGCTGTTCTGGTTTTTATTGGCTTATTTCACTGTAGAGCCTCTAGCCCTGCTCATTATACCTTATCCAACCTTTCAGTTCCACCACCCACACATGCAATGAAATCACCTGGTTTCGATGATGTTTCTAGAGACAATGTCTCTCTCATCATCACTCATACCTAGGTTTACCTCCACTGTATTCATATCCAACCATACCTTGGTCTGTACATTATACCTTGAAGCTATTTTTTTGCCCCCAGAAACCTCCTTTTACTCTCTGTTCCGGACGTTCTAGACGACCAATTCTCATAGCTTTTAGCCGTACCCTTATCCTACTCCTCCTCTGTTCCTCTGGTGACGTAGAGGTGAATCCAGGCCCTACAGTGCCTAGCTCCACTCCTATTCCCCAGGCACTCTCTTTTGATGACTTCTGTAACCGTAATAGCCTTGGTTTCATGCATGTTAACATTAGAAACCTCCTCCCTAAGTTTGTTTTATTCACTGCTTTAGAACACTGTGCCAACCCGGATGTTCTAGCGGTGTCTGAATCCTGGCTTAGGAAGACCACCAAAAATTCTGAAATATCCATCCCTTACTACAACATTTTCAGACAAGATAGAACGGCCAAAGGGGGCGGTGTTGCAATCTACTACAAAGATAGCCTGCAGAGTTCTGTCCTACTATCCAGGTCTGTACCCAAACAATTTGAACTTCTACTCTTAAAAATCCACCTCCCTAAAAACAAGTCTCTCACCGTTGACGCCTGCTATAGACCACCCTCTGCCCCCAGCTGTGCTCTGGAAACCATATGTAAACTGATTGCCCCCCATCTATCTTCAGAGCTCGTGCTGCTAAGCGACTAAACTGGAACATACTTAACACCCCAGCCATCCTACAATCTAAGCTTGATGCCCTCAATCTCACACAAATTATCAATGAACCTACCAGGTACCACCCCAAAGCCGTAAACACGGGCACCCTCATAGATATCATCCTTACCATCTTGCCCTCTAAATACACCTTTGCTGTTTCCAACCAAGATCTCAGCAATCACTGCCTCATGGCCTGCATCCGTAATGGGTCAGCGGTCAAACGACCTCCACTCATCACTGTCAAACGCTCCCTGAAACACTTCAGCGAGCAGGCCTTTCTAATCGACCTGGCCGGGGTATCCTGGAAGGATATTGATCTCATCCCGTCAGTAGAGGATGCCTGGTTAATTTTTTTTAAATGCCTTCCTCACCATCTTAAATACGCATTCCCCATTCAAAAAATTTAGAACCAGGAACAGATATAGCCCTTGGTTCTCTCCAGACCAGACTGCCCTTAACCAACACAAAAACATCCTATGGCGTTCTGCATTAGCATCGAACAACCCCCGTGATATGCAACTTTTCAGGGAAGCTAGAAACCAATATACACCCTATATACCCTTTCTTTCTAAAATTATCTGCCGAAATGGTATATACACCCTATATACACCCTATATACCCTTTCTTTCTAAAATTATCTGCCGAAATGGTATATACACCCTATATACACCCTATATACCCTTTCTTTCTAAAATTATCTGCCGAAATGGTATATACACCCTATATACACCCTATATACCCTTTCTTTCTAAAATTATCTGCCGAAATGGTATATACACCCTATATACACCCTATATACCCTTTCTTTCTAAAATTATCTGCCGAAATGGTTGCAACCCCTATTACTAGCCTGTTCAACCTCTCTTTCTTGTCGTCTGAGATTCCCAATGATTGGAAAGCAGCTGCAGTCATCCCCCTCTTCAAATGGGGGGACACTCTTGACCCAAACTGCTACAGACCTATATCTATCCTACCCTGCCTTTCTAAGGTCTTCGAAAGCCAAGTCAACAAACAGATTACCAACCATTTCGAATCCCACCATACCTTCTCCGCTATGCAATCTGGTTTCAGAGCCGGTCATTGGTGCACCTCAGCCACACTCAAGGTCCTAAACAATATCTTAACCGCCATCGATAAGAAACAATACTGTGCAGCCGTATTCATTGACCTGGCCAAGGCCTGTCAATCACCACATCATCACCGGGAGACTCGATAGCCTTGGTTTCTCAAATGATTGCCTCGCCAACTACTTATCTGATAGAGTTCAGTGTGTCAAATCGGAGGGCCTGTTGTCCGGGCCTCTGGCAGTCTCTATGGGGCTGCCACAGGGTTCAATTCTTGGACCGACTCCTTCTCTGTATACATCAATGATGTCGCTCTTGCTGCTGGTGAGTCTCTGATCCACCTCTACGCAGACGACACCATTCTGTATACTTCTGGACCTTTTTTGGACACTGTGTTAGCAACCCTCCAGACAAGCTTTAATGCCATTCAACTCTCCATCCATGAACTCCAATTGCTCTTAAATACAAGTAAAACTAAATGCATGCTCTTCAACCGATCGCTGCCTGCACCTGCCCGTCTGTCCAACATCACTACTCTGGACGATTCTGACTTAGAATATGTGGACAACTACAAATACCTAGGTGT
Source organism: Oncorhynchus mykiss (assembly GCF_013265735.2). Lineage (NCBI taxonomy): Eukaryota > Metazoa > Chordata > Actinopteri > Salmoniformes > Salmonidae > Oncorhynchus > Oncorhynchus mykiss. The sequence goes on from NC_048582.1 coordinate 49,363,370, forward strand.
CTGGTTAGACTGTAAACTCTCCTTCCAGACTCACATCAAACATCTCCAATCCAAAGTTAAATCTAGAATTTGCTTCCTATTTCGCAACAAAGCATCCTTCACTCATGCTGCCAAACATACCCTTGTAAAACTGACCATCCTACCGATCCTCGACTTCGGCGATGTCATTTACAAAATAGCCTCCAATACCCTACTCAATTAATTGGATGCAGTCTATCACAGTGCCATCCGTTTTGTCACCAAAGCCCTATATACTACACACCACTGTGACCTGTACGCTCTCGTTGGCTGGCCCTCACTTCATACTCGTTGCCAAACCCACTGGCTCCAGGTCATCTACAAGACCCTGCTAGGTAAAGTCCCCCCTTATCTCAGCTCGATGGTCACCATAGCATCACCCACCTGTAGCACGCGCTCCAGCAGATATATCTCTCTGGTCACCCCCAAAACCAATTCTTCCTTTGGCCACCTCTCCTTCCAGTTCTCTGCTGCCAATGACTGGAACGAACTACAAAAATCTCTGAAACTGGAAACACTTATCTCCCTCACTAGCTTTAAGCACCAGCTGTCAGAGCAGCACACACACTACTGCACCTGTACATAGCCCATCTATAAAATTAGCCCAAACAACTACCTCTCCCCCTACTGTATTTATTTATTTTGCTCCTTTGCACCCCATTATTTCTATCTCTACTTTAGACATTCTTCCACTGCAAATCTTCCACTGCAAATTCCAGTGTTTTACTTGCTATATGGTATTTACTTCGCCACCATGGCCTTTTTTTGCCTTTACCTCCCTTATCTCACCTCATTTGCTCACATTGTATATAGACTTATTTTTCTACTGTATTATTGACTGTATGTTTGTTTTACTCCATGTGTAACTCTGTGTTGTTGTATGTGTCGAGCTGCTTTGCTTCATCTTGGCCAGGTCGCAATTGTAAATGAGAACTTGTTTTCAAATTGGTTAAATAAAGGTGAAAAATATAAAAAAATAAAATTATGAGTTATTGTTTGTAGATTGATGAGGAAAATATGTAATTTAATCGATCTTAGAATAAGGCTGTAACGTAATAAAATTTGGAAAAGGAGAAAGGTCTGAAAACATTCCGAGGGCACTGTAAATGTAGATTAATCATGCCATAAATGCACACATAGTGGGGCAAAAAAGTATTTAGTCAGCCACCAATTGTGCAAGTTCTCCCACTTAAAAAGATGGGAGAGGCCTGTAATTTTCATCATAGGTACACTTCAACTATGACAGACAAAATGAGAAAAAATAATCCAGAAAATCACATTGTAGGATTTTTAATGAATTTATTTGCAAATTATGGTGGAAAATAAGAAACAAGCACGATTTCTAGCTCTCACAGACCTGTAACTTCTTCTTTAAGAGGCTCCTCTGTCCTCCACTCGTTACCTGTATTAATGGCACCTGTTTGAACTTGTTATCAGTATAAAAGACACCTTTACACAACCTCAAACAGTCACACTACAAACTCCACTATGGCCAAGACCAAAGAGCTGTCAAAGGACACCAGAAACAAAATTGTAGACCTGCACCAGGCTGGGAAGACTGAATCTGCAATATGTAAGCAGCTTGGTTTGAAGAAATCAATTTTGGGAGCAATTATTAGGAAATGGAAGACATACAAGACCACTGATAATCTCCCTCGATCTGGGGCTCCACGCAAGATTTCACCCCGTGGGGTCAAAATGATCACAAGAACGGTGAGCAAAAATCCCAGAACCCCACGGGGGGACCTAGTGAATGACCTGCAGAGAGCTGGGACCAAAGTAACAAAGCCTACCATCAGTAACACACTACGCCGCCAGGGACTCAAATCCTGCAGTGCCAGAAGTGTCCCTCTGCTTAAGCCAGTACATGTCCAGGCCCGTCTGAAGTTTGCTAGAGAGCATTTGGATGATCCAGAAGAAGATTGGGAGAATGTCATATGGTCAGATGAAACCAAAATATAACTTTTTGGTAAAAACTCAACTCGTCGTATTTGGAGGACAAAGAATGCTGAGTTGCATCCAAAGAACACCATACCTACTGTGAAGCATGAGGGTGGAAACATCATGCTTTGGGGCTGTTTTTCTGCAAAGGGACCAGGACGACTGATTCGTGTAAAGGAAAGAATGAATGGGGCCATGTAATCGTGAGATTCTGAGTGAAAACCTCCTTCCATCATCAAAGGCATTGAAGATGAAACCTGGCTGGGTCTTTCAGCATGGCAATGATCCCAAACACACTGCCCGGGCAACAAAGGAGTGGCTTCGTAAGAAGCATTTCAAGGTCCTGGAGTGGCCTAGCCAGTCTCCAGATCTCAACCCCATAGAAAATCTTTGTAGGGAGTTGAAAGTCTGTGTTGCCCAGCAACAGCCCCAAAACATCACTGCTCTAGAGGAGATCTGCATGGAGGAATGGGCCAAAATACCAGCAACAGTGTGTGAAAACCTTGTGAAGACTTACAGAAAACGTTTGACCTCTGTCATTGCCAACAAAGGGTATATAACAAAGTATTGAGATAAACTTTTGTTATTGACCAAATACTTATTTTCCACCATAATTTGCAAATAAATTCATAAAAAATCCTACAATGTGAAATTCTGGATTTTTTTTCTCATTTTGTCTGTCATAGTTGAAGTGTATCTATGATGAAAATTACAGGCCTCTCATCTTTTTAAGTGGGAGAACTTGCACAATTGGTGGCTGACTAAATACTTTTTTGCCCCACTGTATATATTGTTTTCCTTCTCTATTTTCAGTACTAGACTAATGGATCCAGAGTTAAATGTGCATATAAGGTGATTCTGAACAATCAATTAATTAATCAATGAAGATGCTGAACAGACGTGTGTTTACAAGACAAAGACCGCACTATAATCACCTAACCACAGTGTATGTGTCCCAAATGGCACCCTATTCCCTTTTTAGTGCACTACTTTTGACCAGAGTACATATAACTTTTGGTTAAACAGTGAACTGTAAAGGGAATAGGGTGTCATTTGGGATGCATCCAGTGGATCCTTCTAAAAAGATCCACGTATCCACGTGACCAGCTATCCTTTTGTGACCAGTGACACACCAACGGAGTTGGGCTCAGACGACTGTGGCTAAGACTGTAACACGATCAACACATAACAGCTGCTAAAAGTAAGGCCCTTTGAGGCAAATCTGCTCCTAAAGAGGCCCTTGATACCAGTTTAACTTTTTGATGAGGTGAAGTCCTCTGTGGCCCTTAATCTCATTTGTGTTTCTTAGAGGACTCGAGACAGAAAATGTCAAGTGTCTATCAGACACTATAAATCCTGTCAATACTCTGCAATCTGTTCTAGATAAGTGTATTATTCTTAGTTTGGGGTGTTTTGTTTCCCTCTTTTTCCATCTGTTTTTTTGTATATAGTGTTACTATTTTTTAATCTAAGGAGTCGATTGGTGTAGAGCTAGAACTTGTTTTTAACCTGACCTACAACCCAAACATTATCAGAATCACCTTTATTCACTAAGTACATTTACACTGAATTTTACATGGGGATATGGTGCTGCTAGCAGTAGACAACATATGGAGACAGAAACAGACAGAGGAATTTACACAAAGTTTACATACATTATATACAAAAAAGTGAATTATAGTTTTACACTGAATTGAAACAGACCATAAACACACTTCACACCAATCAACTTGTTTATTTTGGGATTGCATACTTTCTGGACCAAAATTGCCATGTATATAACATAATCATTAATGATATAACTCTTACAGAAATAGAAAAAGAGTCACGTCTATATTCTGTTATTGTTTGCCTGAGATGTCATCAAACATGAATTCAAATTAAACCAAAACTTTTAAACCCAATTATTGATTTGTGGTTGAAATCAGGGGGGAAATTAGACCAAAGCTATGTACATTACTCACTTTTCACAAATTCAACCAACAATTAACATTAATGCAACGTTATTATGTTGATAAAGATTCATTTTTTAATGTGGAAACTATGTTGACTCAATACATTTTCTCCCCATAATGTTTCAATAGTAATGACTCTAGACAGATCCTTCAGGATTGGCTGATCAAATAAAAGGTTCATTCATTAGTTCCTTTGGTCTACTGGGTTGCACCACCATGAAATTCACATCTTAAACTGGCCCTAAGTAACTGTTACTGAGTATTAACGTTTCAGAGAGCAGAGTTTTTTTGTATCCACTCTTCTGATGACATGATTTACTCTACAAACCCTTCAAAGAGGTGCTTACTACTAAAACTCCAAATACCCAACCAGCCACGGTCATTCAACAATCAAATACGGCATTGTAAAAAGGCATCATTTCAACCTTAGATGCCATGCACACACCATAGATGAGTGACTATTTCTTCATAAGCAGCATAAAATCGCTTTTTCACTCAATTGAAATCTCTCCTGAATTTAAAATAATAAATAAAACAATGTATATATATATATATATATATATCTCACTCGAAACATAAACGCTGATATCTACTCAAAACTCACCCAAAGCATGGGAGCATTTGAGGAGCACGACTGGTTGCTCCTCCAGACACAGTCATTGCCAGGCTTGAACCGTTAACTGGTCCACGGAGGTGAGGTGACCGTTTTTCCGAAATAAGCATTTCGGTTCATATGCTATTTCCGAGGTCTCACAGAAAGGTCAGTGGATCTATAGGTATGAGTATATACAGTATATTCTCTTGGTGGTAATGCCCCACGGCCCAACCTTGGTTGTCCAGTCCATCCAGGTTCTCAGCAACAACATTCCCGGGAGAGTCTTCAACCTCGTTCCTCAGCACCTGTCGATACTGGAAGCCGAAGCAGGCTTGTCCCTAATATATTCCCTCCCTGATCGATCACTTGAGGTCTCAGAGGGTTCAAAGCTGGTCAAGAACAATTTTCAGATGGCAGGCTTCAGTCTTGCAAGGATAGGGCCTGGTTTGACATGTTATCCTGAGCCAGATGTCCCCGTCCAACACCGTGTTACCTGAGGAGGACACCAGGCTAACACCAGGCCCCTGGACAACCTCCCCTCACAAGGATGGGGTGAACCCAGGCAAACTATTGGAGAGGCCCAATGATTCTCAATTAACACACCAGTGTTCACCCCAAAGTGAGTGAGTCAAAAGTATATTAGGTTTATCACTCTACTAGCTCACAGGTGTCAAGGGGGTTAACATCCAATAACAATATTATTTTCCTGGGGGTTTCTTCTTGCTGTTTTGTACCACTAATGACACTTTTATATTTTCTGGTACTAAACTAAACATATATTTATACACTTCCATCAATAGTGCTAGCTAATGTGTTAATTTGAAGTTCCATCGTTTTTCAAAAGTTATCTATGAAGTAATTTGTGCCACAACAGTCCACAGTGCTGCCTGATCATACCTCCTACTACTACTTGATCTACTACTACATCTACTACTACTACTACATCTACTTCTACATCTACTACTACTACTACATCTACTTCTACATCTACTACTACTACATCTACTACTACTACTAAATCTACTACTACTACATCTACTTCTACTAAATCTACTACTACATCTACTACTGCTAATAAATCTACTACTACTAAATCTACTACATCTACAACTACTAAATCTACTACTACTAAATCATCTACTACTACATCTACTACTACTACTACTACTAAATCTACTACTACTAAATCTACTACATCTAATACTACTACTACTACTACCTCATCTACTACTACTACTACTACATCTACTACTACTAAATTTACTACTAAATCTACTACTACTACATCTACTACTACTACTACTACTACTACTACATCTACTACTAATACACCTACGACTACTAAATCTACTACTACTACTACTACATCTACTACTACTACATCTACTACTACTACATCTACTTCTAAATCTACTACTACATCTACTACTACTACATCTATTACTACTACTACATCATCTACTACTATTAAATCTACTACTACTACATCTACTACTGCATCCACTAGTACTACTACTACTACTACATATACTACTACATCTACTACTACTACTACATCTACTACTATTAAATCTACTACTACTACATCTACTACTACTACTACTACATCTCCTACTACTACTACATCTACTACATCTACTACTACTACTACTACTACTACTAAATCTACTACTACTACATCTACTACTACATCTAATACTACTACTACTACATCTACTACTACTACTACATCTACTACTACTACTATATCTACTATTACTAAATCTATTACTACATCTACTACTACTACTACTACATCTACTACTAATACACCTACCACTACTACACCTACTACCACTACTACACCTACTACTACTACTACATCATCTACTACTACTAAATCTACTTCTACATCTACTACTAATACTACACCTACCACTACTACATCTACTACTACTACATCTACTACTAATACACCTACCACTACTACACCTACTACCACTACTACACCTACTACTACTACTACATCATCTACTACTACTAAATCTACTTCTACATCTACTACTAATACTACACCTACCACTACTACATCTACTACTACTACTACATCTACTACTACTACATCTACTACTAATACACCTACCACTACTACACCTACTACTACTACATCTACTACTACTACTACATCTACTTCTACATCTACTACTACTACATATACTACATCTACTACTACTACTACTACATCTACTACTACTAAATCTACTACTACTATATCTACTACTACATCTAATACTACTACTACTACATCTACTACTACTACTACATCTACTACTACTACTACTACATCTACTACTACTACTATATCTACTACTACTAAATCTACTACTACATCTACTACTACTACTACATCTACTACTAATACACCTACCACTACTACACCTACTACCACTACTACACCTACTACTACTACTACATCATCTACTACTACTAAATCTACTTCTACATCTACTACTAATACTACACCTACCACTACTACATCTACTACTACTAATACTACATCTACTACTACTACATCTACTACTACTACATCTACTACTAATACACCTACCACTACTACACCTACTACCACTACTACACCTACTACTACTACTACTACATCATCTACTACTACTAAATCTACTTCTACATCTACTACTAATACTACACCTACCACTACTACATCTACTACTACTACTACATCTACTACTACTACATCTACTACTACTACATCTACTACTACTACATCTACTACATCTACTACTACTACTACTAAATATACTACTATTAAATCTACTACTACTACATCTACTACTACATCTAATACTACTACTACTACTACATCTACTACTATTAAATCTACTACTACCTCATCTACATCTACTACTACTACTAAATCTACTACATCTACTACTACTACTACATCTACTACTAATACACCTACAACTACTACACCTACTACTACTAAATCTACTACTACTACATCTACTACTACTACTACACCTACAACTACTACACCTACCACTACTACATCTACTACTACTACTACTACTACTACTACTACTACTACTACTACTACTACTACTACTACATCTACTCGTACTAAATCTACTACATCTACTACTACTAGATCTACTACTACTACTACTACACCTACATCTACTACTACTAAATCTACATCTACATCTACTACTACTAGATCTACTACTACTACTACTACTACTACACCTACATCTACTACTACTAAATCTACATCTACTACTACTAGATCTACTACTACTACATCTACTACTACTACATCTACTACTACTAGATCAACTACTACTAGATCTACTACTACATCTACTACTACTGCATCTACTACTACTAGATCTACTACTACTGCATCTACTACTACATCTACTAATACTACTACATCTACACCTACCACTACTACATCTACTACTACTACTACTACTACTACTACTACTACTACATCTACTCATACTAAATCTACTACATCTACTACTACTAGATCTACTACTACTACTACTACACCTACATCTACTACTACTAAATCTACATCTACATCTACTACTACTAGATCTACTACTACTACATCTACTACTACTACATCTACTACTACTACATCTACTACTACTAGATCAACTACTACTAGATCTACTACTACTACATCTACTACTACTGCATCTACTACTACTAGATCTACTACTACTACATATATTACTACTACATCTACTACTACATCTACTACTACTGCATCTCCTACTTCTACATCTACTACTACTAGATCTACTACTACTACATATATTACTACTACATCTACTACTACTACTACATCTACTACTACTGCATCTCCTACTTCTACATCTACTACTACTAGATCTACTACTACTACTACTACTACTACTAGATAAGTTTTCAGTTGTAAATGTCCGCACATTATCAACGTGCTCACAGGAGAAGCCTTCTCAGAACAGGACTTATGTTGTTTGGGTGAATCTTAGGCCATGGGGTCATGAGTGTCATAGTTAATGACAAGCAGATGCTCGTAGTCAATACTGCTAACTAGTCAGGCCCAAATCACCCAACGTGTCGGAAACCGATTGAGTAGCTCAATAAAGTCACTAAGAAAGGTTAAATATGCTATTATCTGGTTCATTGTCTTGTATAGATGTTTGGACTAAAATGCCAAAGTTAGAGGTTGGTGACAGTGGCCAGGTAACCAAAACCAAAGCATGGATTGAAGTCTTTTCTCATCCACAGACTGCTTACAGGGTAAGAAAACACATTTTTCTAATTTGGGTGACCTGTCCCTTACACTGTCCGTGAATGTGTGTTAATACGTGCTAATGATAATCTGACATCTGTACACCAAATGGACAACAAAACAACAGCAGAATGAGCTGACGCAGTTGAATGAGACAGCATGAGTCATCACGACCAGCTGGGAAAACTTTAATTTTGGAGATAAATGAATCTGAATCCAGTCTCTTCCTCACCCCCCCTTCTCCTGTTCGTTACTGTTAATCACCTATCAAGATGTACTGTATGAAGCAATGACTCAATGACGCAATTAGTGCCTCTAATGACACCCAATGCACTCATTTGACCAGATCTCCATTGGGCTCTGGTCCTTCACTGTCATTTGGGACGCAGTAAATGACTAAGTGAAGCCTTGACAGAATTATCTGGGGGAAAGATCTGGCATATAAGGACAAAGACGTTAGGGAAAAAGTCTAAATGATAAGCCCTTGAACAACCATGAAGGGTTGATACTATAACTATACATATATTATAAGTAACATATCATTCTGTGACCACACGTGTCAGAGGAGAACAGTAAGGTCACTGTTAACGAGAGGACAAAAGCGGAAGAATATGCCAACGATTTGGTGTCATGCGTAACAAACCTTCCTCCAAATGAACCGTTCCTCAGAGGGCTACTAACTAACCCTCCGGTGACCGGACTCATCAAATCATATGCATCACAGTCACTCTGATGCCTGAATGGACACACACACACACACACACACACAAATGTCCCTTAAACACCTCACCAGATCAATATAAAAAGATTCACGTTGTTGACTACTTTGAGCACCTAAACTACCAGAAGTCAATCAGTTATTTTCAAAGGAAGAAGGAGACATGAAGAGATATTGTGCAATCTGTTGGAGGGAATTGTAAAAAAAATATTTTTGGAAATAATCAGTGACATTGCCTTTGTGATAACCAATCAGTGGAAGCTCTAGCTCTAGACATTGTGCAATCTGTTGGAGAGTTAAGAATTGTAAAAACAATCTTTATGGAAATGATCAGTGACATTGCCTTTGTGATAACCAATCAGTGGAAGCTCTAGCTCTAGACATTGTGCAATCTGTTGGAGAGTTAAGAATTGTAAAAACAATCTTTATGGAAATGATCAGTGACATTGCCTTTGTGATAACCAATCAGTGGAAGCTCTAGACATTGTGCAATCTGTTGGAGAGTTAAGAATTGTAAAAACAATCTTTATGGAAATGATCAGTGACATTGCCTTTGTGATAACCAATCAGTGGAAGCTCTAGACATTGTGCAATCTGTTGGAGAGTTAAGAATTGTAAAAACAATCTTTATGGAAATGATCAGTGACATTGCCTTTGTGATAACCAATCAGTGGAAGCTCTAGCTCTAGACATTGTGCAATCTGTTGGAGAGTTAAGAATTGTAAAAACAATCTTTATGGAAATGATCAGTGACATTGCCTTTGTGATAACCAATCAGTGGAAGCTCTAGCTCTAGACATTGTGCAATCTGTTGGAGAGTTAAGAATTGTAAAAACAATCTTTATGGAAATGATCAGTGACATTGCCTTTGTGATAACCAATCAGTGGAAGCTCTAGCTCTAGACATTGTGCAATCTGTTGGAGAGTTAAGAATTGTAAAAACAATCTTTATGGAAATGATCAGTGACATTGCCTTTGTGATAACCAATCAGTGGAAGCTCTAGACATTGTGCAATCTGTTGGAGAGTTAAGAATTGAAAAAACAATCTTTATGGAAATGATCAGTGACATTGCCTTTGTGAAAACCAATCAGTGGAAGCTCTAGCTAGCCAACTTTGACACAGTGCTGGATAGGCTTCCACCTAAAGTGCTGTTTTGCATGCTGTTGGGAAGATCATCTGACCAAAACCTCAGGAACTCCAACACCTATACACACTTCATACAGATGATGAAAATGAAACGGCTACAGGCTGGTGTGGAGTAGCTGTCTGCTCAGAACCAGCCTGGCACAGTGAGAATGGCATGACACACAAACATACACGCACGCACAAACTACTGTCCTGTCCTTAGATGCACTGGTGGCCTGAATGAGGCTGATACTACTGCCGGGCATGACATTTGAATATAAACAAGCAGGCCTAGTGTGTGTGAATGTGTGTGTGTGTGTGTGTGAGTGTGTGTGTGTGTGTGTGTGTGTGTGTGTGTGTGTGTGTGTGTGTGTGTGTGTGTGTGTGTGTGTGTGTGTGTGTGTGTGTGTGTGTGTGTGTGTGTGTGTGTGTGTGTGTGTGCATGTGTGAGCGTGTGTGAGAGAGAGAGAGAGAGAGAGAGACAGAGGAGAGAAAGAGGGCGACAGAGAGGAAGGAGAAAGAGATGGAGAGAGAGAGAAGGAGGAACAGACAGACAGACATTTAGAAGGCTTCAGTTAGAGCTACAGAACAGAGAGACAGACAGACAGAGCCACAGTTGGCATGTTGTGTCCCGCATCCATCTGGATGTGAGACAGAGAACTGAATTATTCAAAACAGAACCTAAAAATGGAGCACTAAAGGAGGGGAGTGTGTGTATGTGTGTCTATGAACGGTTCCACCAGCCAATACATTACATACACTATATGTTGACTCCTGTAGTTGAACAGCTCCCTTTGCTGCTATAACAGCCTCCACTCTTCTGGGAAGGCTTTCCACTAGATGTTGGAACACTAAAAACGGGGACACTTCCTTTCAGCCACAAGAGCATTAGTGATATCTGGCACTGATGTTGGGCGATTTGGCCTGGCTCGCAGCCGGCGTTCCAATTCATCCCAAAGTTGTTCAATAGGGTTAAGGTCATGGTTCTGTGCAGGCCAGTCAAATTCTTCCACACCCATCTCGACATACCATTTCTGTATGGACCTCACTTTGTGCACGGGGGCATTGTCATGCTGAAACATAAAAAGGCTATCCCCAAACTGCCACAAAGTTAGAAGCACATAATCATATAGAATGTCATTGTATGCCGTAGCATTAAGATTTGCCTTCACTGGAACTAAGGGGCCTAGTCCGAACCATGAAAAACAGCCCCATGCCTTTATTCCTCATCCACCAAACTTTACAGTTGTCACTTTACATTCGGGCAGGTAGCGTTCTCCTGGCATCCGCAGAAATGTGACGAACTGACTTGTTGGAAAGGCGACATCCTATGACGGTGCCAAGCTGAAAGTCACTGAGCTCTTCAGTACGGGCCATTCTTTGTTTGCATCGCTGTGTGCTCGATTGCATGGCTGTGTGCTCGATTTTATACACCTGTCAGCAACGGGTGTGGCTGAAATAGCCGAATCCACTCATTTGTAGGTCTAATTATAACCTAACACAGTGGTGCTATGAATCTACTGGTTTACAGGCCACATCAGGCCTGCAAGTCACATTATGCTGGCTTGCAAAGTGATGTGTAATTCCTATTAGAATCCAGCCAGAGTTAGGATATCCAAAAAGTGGAATTGTTAATCACCTGCAACATGCATTCAGAATGAATGCTAGGGTAGGGAAGATGAGAAACTGAGACTACCTCAATCATCTAAACTTGCAGTCAATGCAATTACTAACAGAACAGATTAATTTAAAAACTGTATGTCATGTATCTTAATATGAATCAACCAAGCAATGTACATGCAAAAACACAGATATTACAGTAAAACAAACAATTCTAAAACGCTTCCTGCAATAAAGCATGATGGGAAATATTATATATGGTTCTATATAGAACCCCTTTTGCCTTAGAATGGCGCTGGAGAGGACGGCTGACGTTTTACGTGCTCCTAACCAACAGTGCTATTTTGTTAGTTTTTTTGTGTTGTTTGTAACTTGTTTTTTAACTTATTTTGTACATAATGTTGCTGCTACCGTCTCTTATGACAGAAAATACGTTTTGGACATCAGAACAGCGATTACTCCCCATGAACTGGTAGAAGCTTTTTCCTTTAACGAGTCGGATGTGAAGTATATTCCTGGCAACAGGCCCAAATCCCCGTCATCTGCCTTCTGAGAATTCATAGGTGAGCGAGCAAAACCCCACGGCCATCCGTTCTATTGGCAATCATTGGAAAACAAAATCGATTACATTAAATCGGGACATTTAAAACTGTAATATCTTCTGTTTCGCTGAGTCGGGGCTGAACGACGACATGAACATCATACATCTGGTGGGTTATACACTGTATCGACAGGATAGAACAGCAGCCTCTGGTAAGACAAGGGGTGAGGGTCTATGTATATTTGTAAACAACAGCTGGTGCACAATATCTAATTTGCATACTTTCCCAACAGATCCACAGATGGTGCAATCTCTACTGCGCTCCACACTGCCCTTTCCCACCTGAACAAAAGGAACACCTATGTGAGAATGCTATTAATTGACTACAGCTCAGCATTCAACACCATAATGCCCTCAAAGCTCATCACTAAGGTAAGGACCCTGGGACTAAACACCTCCCTCTGCAACTGGATTCTGGACTTTGTGACGGGCCACCCCCAGGTGGTAAGGGTTGGTAGCAACACATCCGCCATGTTGATCCTCAACACGGGGGCCCCTCAGGGGTGCGTGCTCAGTCCCTCCTGTACTCCCTGTTCACCCACGACTACATGGCCAGGCACAACTCCAACACCATCAAGTTTGCAGACGACACAATAGCGGTAGGCCTGATTACCGACAACGAAGAGACAGACTATAAGGAGGAGGTCAGAGTCCTGGCCGTGTGGTGCCAGGACAACAACCTCTCCCTCAACGTGATCAAGACAAAGGAGATGATTGTGGACTACAGGAAACGGAGAACCGAGCACTCCCCCATTCTCATCGACGGGGATGTAGTGGAGCAGGTTGAGAGCATCAAGTTCTTTGGTGTCCACATCACCAACAAACGAACATGGTCCAAGCACACCAAGACAGTTTTGAAGAGAGGACGACAAAACATATTCCCCCTCAGCAGACTGAAAAGATTAGCCTGGGTCATCAAATCCTCAAAAGGTTCTACAGCTGCACCATCGAGAGCATCTTGACTGGTTGCATCACTGCCTGGTATGGCAACTGCTCGGCCTCCGACCGCAAGACACTACAGAGGGTAGTGTGTACGGCACAGTACATCACTGGGGCCAAGCTTCCTGCCATCCAGGACCTCTATACCAGGCGGTGTCAGAGGAAGGCTCAAAAAATTGTCAAAGACACCAGCCACCCTAGTCACAGACTGTTCTCTCTGCTACCGCATAGCAAGCGGTACCGGAGCGCCAAGTCTAGGTCAAAGAGGCTTCTAAAGTAGCTTCTACCCCAAGCCATAAGACTCCTGAACATCTAATAAAATGGCTACCCAGACTATTTGCATTGTACCCCCCTCTTTTACACTGCTGCTACTCTCTGTGATTATCTATGCATAGTCACTTTAATAACTCTATCTACATGTACATACATATTACCTCAATTACCTCGACTAACTGGTGCCCCCGCACATTGACTCTGTACTGGTACAGGTAGTTTTTTTTACATGTATTTATTTATTTTTGAAGTGTTTAAATGTATTGTTGGTTAGAGCTTGTGAGTAAGCATTTCACTGTAAGGTTGTATTCGGCGCACGTGACAAATACCCTTTCTTCCATAAACAGTTCTTAGGATGTTAAAGGTTCTAGGTATCTAGTTAGAACCCTTTGCCTCACAAAGAACCCGTCTTCCAAAAATGGTCGTTCTGATCAAAACAGTTCTTGGTAGAACCCTATCCCTCCGCAAATAACCCATTTGGAACCCTTTTTTCTAAGAGTGTAAAATGCATTGTGTAGAAGACAGAACCACAGAATTAGACTACTTTACTTCAGAAGTACCTTGCAAAAGTATTCATCCCCCTTGGCATTTTTCCTATTTTGTTGCATTACAACCTATAATTTAAATAGATTTTTTATTTGGATTTCATGTAATTGAAATACACAAAATAGTCCAAATTGGTGAAGTGAAATGAAAAAAATTACTTGTTAAAAAAAATGATACAAAATAAAAAACGTAAGTGGTGTGCATATGTATTCACCCCCTTTGGTATGAAGACCCTAAATAAGATCTGGTGCAACCAATTACCTTCAGAAATTGCTGCAAAAGGTGGGTTAGAGCGTTGGGCTAGTATCCAAAAGGTTGCATGTTCGAATCCCCGAGCTGACAAGGTACAAATCTGTCATTCTGCCCCTGAACAAGGCAGTTAACCCACTGTTCCTAGGCCGTCATTGAAAATAAGAATTTGTTAAATTAACATTTAAACACATAATTACTTTGGGGGATGAATATCTATGTACGCCCAAGTTTTCTGTTTTTGTTTTTTTGTTTGTTTGTTTCACAAATGTTGCATGTTGTGTAAATCGAATGATACAAACCCCTCAAAATCTATTTTAATTCCAGGTTGTAAGGCAACAAAATAGGAAAAATGCCAAGGGGGATGAATACTTTCGCAAGCCACTGTTTGTTACCAGTAGCAAAATTTGTGACACGTGAATGTCTTTGACCTCATCAAGCACACTAATCCTCTGCCAGGTAACACTAACACACATGTAACCTGTATGGCACATGTAAGGCTCTGACTAAGGCCTTGAGGCTACAACATTGGCACAAAAAAAAACGCATATGTGATCCTTTGCAAGCGCAGGGTGCGGAGGAGCTTCTCCTCTTTAAACAGTGACAGAGAGGACCCAACCAAACCCTGTCGGTTTCCATATTCAGCCTGGACATCTAGATGTGAATAAAACACAGACACAAAGAGTAGCCAGCTGGTATGACATGACGCTATCTCCCTCAGACATGACTATTTACTTCAGATCTCTGTCAGTAAGGCCAGTAGACACACACAGCTTTCCGAGAATGAAAGGGAAGATCAGGGTGTATCTGACACGGGGAAATGATTTCATAATTGGATCTCTAATTCATATGTAATTTGCTACAACGAGGTTTAGAATATCCCTGAAGTTCTGCCTGTTCCTTCTACCTTAATTGTATGAAATATACATGTGTTGGCCCATTAGATAATATGGAGTTCAATAGGGTCAGATACCTGTCAATGGTACATGTAATTCTCCAACGACAAACGATATTCTGAGTGCAGTGTTTCTTCACTCTGTTGCTCGACTACCCCCAATGTAAGACGTTGGTCCCCTTAAGGCGTTTGCATGCTTCCCATCCGAAGCAGTTTGGAAGAGTTTGTGCATATATTATGATGACATTTTGTGGAGGTTTTTATTTATTTTGGACTTCAGTAAGGGTTTTGTTGGCAGTTCGGGCACACAACTTTTTTTCCAGAGGCCAGCCAAAGTCTACGCCCCTTCGTCCGTAACTGGTCAACTGTAGGGATTTTTCAATAAAGTCTTTGTTGTCATTCAGTGAGATGACTCATTTTCATGCAAACTGCACCAAACATCTTAGTTAGATATAAAATTGCACAACTAAGATCTCCTTAGCAAAAACGTGAACATTTATGACAGATTTCTCAAGCCATTTCAGATGAATTATAAGAAACATAATCTCAATGGACAAATGGACAAATGGTACTAGAGCTGCTTTTTCTTGTTTTTCCAGCGAAGGTATTTTAAGGGAGTATGTGAGCACACTCGTTTGGTTCGCCTAGCCAACTTCGGCTCGCCGCCAGCCGAACTGAATGAAGCAGGCTGACAACTTTAGCCCCATCACAAACAAATGCATAATGTGGAGGATACCAGATGCCTGAGACAAGAAACACTACTTTAGTGTAACCCCACAAACCAGACAAACAGATTAAAATAAAGAAGAATGAGGATGAGGAATAGAACTCTACCATGTAGATACTGTAGATAGACATATATAATAGTTGAGTGGGAGGAATAGAACTGTACCATGTAGATACTGTAGATAGACATATATAATAGTTGAGAGGGAGGAATAGAACTGTACCATGTAGATACTATAGATAGACATATATAATAGTTGAGAGGGAGGAATAGAACTGTACCATGTAGATACTGTAGATAGACAGATATAATAGTATAGAACTGTACCATGTAGATACTGTAGATAGATAGATATAATAGTTGAGTGGGAGGAATAGAACTGTACCATGTAGATACTGTAGATAGACATATATAATAGTTGAGAGGGAGGAATAGAAATGTACCATGTAGATACTGTAGATAGACATATATAATAGTTGAGAGAGAGGAATAGAACTGTACCATTTTGCATGGCCTCATGTTTCCAGCGGGGGGTGGTGCATTTGTCTCCTTGCTCTAGAAACAAGAAGCATAAAGTATTTAGAAACAGATACAGATGCAGTCTCTTTTTGTGAGGTCACAGCACAACACAGATGGCCACACTCGTCTGGATCAAAAGCCCTGATGAGGATACAAAAATAAATCTTCTTCAATTGAATGAGGTAAATAAAAAAATCCCCCAGGGATTTTGACCCAGGCAAGTGCAGCATTCTGTTCTGTGCTGTGACATGCGCCCCCCAAAAAGACTGTTCCTGTAGAGATTAAATAGGCATTTGAATACTTCAATGTATTTTAAAGGTGTTACCTGACATGCTGCTGGGCTTCAGGGCCTAGACACCATTCTCATACCCTCCCCTGCCTTCTGATACTGGGCTGGAGGGAGATAGAGCTGGAGGTTACTTGGCTGGAGGGCGATAGAGTTGGAGGTTACTGGGCTGGAGGGCGATAGAGCTGGAGGTTATTGGGCTGGAGGGGGATAGAGCTGGAGGTTACTGGGCTGGAGGGCGATAGAGCTGGAGGTTACTGGGCTGGAGGGGGATAGAGCTGGAGGATATTGGGCTGGAGAGCGATAGAGCTGGAGGTTGCTGGGCTGGAGGGGGATAGAGCTGGAGGATACTGGGCTGGAGGGGGATAGAGCTGGAGGATACTGGGCTGGAGGGGGATAGAGCTGGAGGATAATGGGCTGGAGGGCGATAGAGACTGGAGGATACTGGGCTGGAGGGCAACAGAGCTGGAGGTTACTGGGCTGGAGGGGGATAGAGCTGGAGGATAATGGGCTGGAGGGCGATAGAGCTGGAGGATACTGGGCTGGGGGGCAATAGAGCTGGAGCTTACTGGGCTGGAGGGGGATAGAGCTGGAGGTTACTGGGCTAGAGGGAGATAGAGCTGGAGCTTACTGACCTGGAGGGAGATAGAGCTGGAGCTTACTGGCCTGGAGGGAGATAGAGCTGGAGCTTACTGGCCTGGAGGGAGATAGAGCTGGAGCTTACTGGCCTGGAGGGTGATAGAGCTGGAGCTTACTGGCCTGGAGGGAGATAGAGCTGGAGCTTACTGGCCTGGAGGGAGATAGAGCTGGAGCTTACTGGCCTGGAGGGAGATAGAGCTGGAGCTTACTGGCCTGGAGGGAGATAGCGCTGGAGCTTACTGGCCTGGAGGGAGATAGAGCTGGAGCTTACTGGCCTGGAGGGAGATAGAGCTGGAGCTTACTGGCCTGGAGGGAGATAGAGCTGGAGCTTACTGGCCTGGAGGGAGATAGAGCTGGAGCTTACTGGCCTGGAGGGAGATAGAGCTGGAGCTTACTGGCCTGGAGGGAGATAGAGCTAGAGCTTACTGGCCTGGAGGGTGATAGAGCTGGAGCTTACTGGCCTGGAGGGAGATAGAGCTGGAGCTTACTGGCCTGGAGGGTGATAGAGCTGGAGCTTACTGGCCTGGAGGGAATAGAGCTGGAGCTTACTGGCCTGGAGGGAGATAGAGCTGGAGCTTACTGGCCTGGAGGGAGATAGAGCTGGAGCTTACTGGCCTGGAGGGAGATAGAGCTTGATAGAGCTTTTTTATTTACAATGACGGCCTAGGAACAGTGTAGGAACAGTGGGTTAACTGCCTTCCTCAGGATTAGAACAACAGATTTTTACCTTGTCAGCTCGTAGATTCGATATAGAAACTTTTCAGTTACTGGCCCACTGCTCTAACCACTAAGCTACCTGCTACATGGAAAACTCATAGATAACTCATACCTCTCTAGCTCTCTGTATTCCCATTCAGTTTCTATGAGCTCAATATGACACTGTTGACAATACAGAAGGTACTCAGAACCATATATAGATGTGTGACTCTTTTGGCAGCTATTCTCACCTGTGTGCAGTGTCAGAATCCCCCACGGTGATGCGTCAGCTTACACCATTGGAGCCTGGAAGACACATACAAAGGATTTTGTTAGATTGTTAGATTTGCTGAATCTATGTCTCCTATGCCAAATGTCCCCTAGACATGACTCGGCTGCCCACAGCATTACCTAGTGGACATGGATGGAAGTGCAACCCTCTGGAACCACACACACACACACACACACACACACACACACACACACACACACACACACACACACACACACACACACACACACACACACACACACACACACAGGGATTTAATGCCTTATCAGGGAGATCAACATGCAACAGAGAAAGAAAGAGAGACTGTGACATACTGTATGTGAAGATGTAGCCTATGGTCCCATACTGTGTATGATAGAAGACTTCGCTAGAGCACATAACGATAAGGTCATGCATGGCCAGTTCTATAGTATGTAGACTAGTATGGAAGTAGACTAGGTGTGTGTGTGTGTGTGTGTGTGTCTGTGTGTGTGTGTGTGTGTGTGTGTGTGTGTGTGTGTGTGTGTGTTGGGGGAGTGTTAGAGCAGCACAGTCAAGAAGTGGAGTGTCCACATTCCAGGAAGAATGGTCATTTTATAATATGAAGCCACATCTCGGAATCAGAGAGCTGCAATGACAACACAGAAACACAGACACAAACACACATTCTTACACACCACAGAAGGTGGTTCAGGTTAACCATATAACATACTGGTGCTCTATTGATTCACTATATTTCAAACATCTGTCTAGCCTAGCCTCTCTGTCTCTGTCTCTCTCTCGCCTTAGTACTGGGATTGAACACGCAACCCTCAGAGCAGGAGCTCACAGCTTACGTCTCTCCACCATCCTTGTCCACAACGCCCTAGAAAACCGCAAGCTTACTGGCGAAGGATCTCCCAATCTCCCAAGTATTCAGACCCCTTTCCTTCTGCCACATTTTGTTACGTTACAGCCTTATTCTAAAATGGATTACAAAATTTCCCCCCCTCATCAATCTGCACACAATACCCCATAATGACAGAAATACCTTATTTACATAAGTTTTCAGACCTGATTTGATATGTTTGGAAAGGCACACACCTGTCTATATAAGGTCCCACAGTTGACAGTGTATGTCAGAGCAAAAACCAAGCAATGAGGTTGAAGGAATTGTCCGCAGAGCTCCGAGACAGGATTGTGTCAAGGCACACATCTGGGGAAAAGTACCAAAAAATGTCTGCAGCATTGAAGGTCCCCAAGAACACACTGGCCTCCATCATTATTAAATGGAAGACGTTTGGAACCACCAAGCTGTCAGTCTGGCCAAACTGAGCAATCGGGGAGAAGGACCTTTGTCAGGGAGGTTACCAAGAACCCGATGATCACTCTCATGAGCTCCAGAGTTCCTCTGTGGAGATGGGAGAACCTTCCAGAAGGACAACCATCTCTGCAGCACTCCACCAATCAGGCTTTTATGGTAGAGTGGCCAGACGGAAGCCACTTCTCAGTAAAAGGCACATGACAGCTTGCTTGGAGTTTGCCAAATAGCACCTAAAGGACTCCCAGACCATGAGAAACAAAATTCTCTGGGGATGTTATTCAGCGGCAGGGACTGGGAGACTAGTCAGGATCGAGGGAAAGATGAACAGAGCAAAGTAAAGAAAGATCCTTGATGAAAACCTGCTCCAGAGCACTCAGGACCTCAAACTGGGGTGAAGGTTCACCTTCCAACAGAACAACGACACAAGTACACAGCCAAGACAATGCAGGAGTGGCTTCGGGACAAGTCTCTGAATGTCCTTGAATGGCCCAGCCAGAGCCCGGACTTGAATCTCTGGAGAGACCTGAAAATAACTGTGCAGCGACGCTCCCCATCCAATCTGACGGAGCTTGAGAGGATCTTCAGAGAAGAATGGGAGAAACTCCCCAAATACAGGTGTGCCAAGCTTGTAGCGTCATACCCAAGGAGACTCGAGGCTGTAATCGCTGCTAAAGGTGCTTCAACAAAGTACTGAGTAAATGGTCTGAATACTTATGTAAATGTGACTTTTTCAACAATTATTTTAAAAATACATTAGCAAAAACGTTTTTGCTTTGTCATTATGGGATATTGTGTGTAGATTATCCAGTTTAGAATAAGGCTGTAACGTAACAAAATGCGGAAAAGGTCAAGGTATCTGAATACTTTCCGAATGCACTGTATGTCCATGTCAATGTGTGTGTGTGTGTGTGTGTATGTTTATGTGTGTGTGTGTCTGTCTGGCGTGCAAGAGACTATAATTGAGATATCAGGAAGTGAAACTTGAGATATCAGGAAGTGAACTGTCCAAGATTACAGCCTCCACACTTTTTTGCATGGTTTTACCATAGTGTGTGTTTGTGTGTGTGTGCGTGTGTGTGTGTGTGTGTGTGTGTGTGTGTGTGTGTGTGTGTGTGTGTGTGGCGTGCTAAACATCAGGTCCATTAAGGCCATGTATTTTGCCTAATACATCTTTTATTGGCATATGGCCTAATGTATTCATGTCATGAAGAGGTGAGTTAACAGCCTTAACCCAACATAAATAATGTTCTCGTTCCACACAGTGAATGAGGTGCCATAATGTGCCATAGGCAACTGGTAAACATCCATCTACTGCAATAATCTATTTTGTGTGTGTATGTAAATTGTAGAGGTGCCATCTTTGTGTGTATGTCCACTATACACAATCCCATACCCCCTTCCTATGGAGAACAGCTGGCTGGAGGTGAAGTGCATGAGCCATCCACTTCTACTCAGTGTACTGACACATCGTTTTAACGATAACGCTGTATCTATCTACACATCTACTGGCATCAGGTCAATAATTGTAGCCTCATCAAAGGTAGCTGGGGAGTGCCTGTTGGCTGTAGTGGGGCTTATGGAAAGTTGTCTGTTGTGGTGTGTGTACGAGTACATGTG